>NC_056478.1:25586551-25886551 GCF_008729295.1 Plectropomus leopardus
TAATATATATTATTAAAATACATTTTGCATTGAAATAAAGGACTTCACCTTTCTCAAACTGAGCCCAAACAACTTCAAGCCAGTGAGAAAACAAAGCAGGGTTTTCCACACATTCATTTATTTGTTGCGGCTCTTAAGTTATGTGTTTTTGTCTTGATCTTCCAGATACAATTAACACTTTTTGGACAGTTTTTGGGGTGAGACTCACACTCCTTTAGTTTGAGTACAAATGATTTGACCTCTTATGCTCTATGAGTTGCTTTGTGCTGCTTTGAAAACTCTGATATCAAAGTGGTAATTTCCAGAACCTCTTTTACAGCAGATAAATGCCACTAATTAGCTTTCAACCTTCTGTGACTCGCTGCTTAACTGCTGTTTGTAACTCTAGTGTTACTTCAGAGTTAACGTCAATACCATTTTCCTGGAGGTGTTGCTTTTTTCAGTTGTTTTTTTTTAACAGTGTGGATCTATATAGCTGTATAAAAAGTAAAAAGACAAAGGAAGAAGACAGAGATGGAAAATATAGAGGAAGGGAGACATCAAGGGAAACGATTATGAAAGGAACACGCTATGTAGAAAATGCAAAAGGCAGAAAGAGAAAACTTCTGATGGGCAGAGATTGAAAAAAAAGGAGAGAAAGAACATGTGTCAGAGACAAACAGAGAGTGAGGCAGCAGAAGTGGAGAGAGTGAAGGAGAAGCTGACAAAGAGTACATAATGAAGCTGTGCTCGGCTGGTAGTGTGAAGGGCAGTAATTTACTGATCAAGGACAGAGATTGATTTGTCACCAGAGTGGAAAAGAAAGCCCACAGCGTGAGTGAGAAGCTTCAGCATACTCTGTACAACAATACTGACAGTTAGCCAGCACAGTGTTACCATATGAATGTAGAGACGCTCAGCCTGCGTTGACCCAGAATGTAACTTCACTGTCCCGTCTGCCACAACTGCCAACTCCAGTTTTAATTCTGAAGCAGTTTTTCACAATGTGGGTCTAGGGGTTAAGACTTTTGGGGCTGCATGACATCACATGACAGGGCTGGAAGTTGTAGTTACTTGATTTGGCCACTATGTCAAATTGCCATCAAAGCCCAGCACCATTTCTGGCAGCTTGGTGGTCTTCTGATATGTGTAATTAATATTTTTCTGTCCAAGCCACAGCTAGGCTCAAACAGGAACAGCTAGATGACTGATTTTGGGGACACATTGTGGGTTTGCATCACAGATGGCGTATTTGATGTGACAACTTCCTTTGGTCTAAGCATAGCCAGATCAATATGGAAATGTCAGAGATAAAGGTGCAAAATTAAACCAAAGACAGTCAAACACAACAAATAGCAGACGTTCAAAGCGGAGTAAAAGCAGAACACTGTAAAGGCTGGAACTCCCTTTTGGTCCATTGCTTTGGCTTAGATTAGCAACATCTGTTACTATGTTTTACAAATCACATTAAACTTTCATGAAGAATTAATCTGTAAATACAATATTTACTTGGTCAAATAATGAAAGATGTACATCACTAATTCCCAGTGGCCAAGGGGATATTTTTAAATGTAAATTTAAAACCCAAAAATTTCAAGTGGATGTTAAAACAAAAGCAAACTAAAGCAGCTAATCCTCACACTGGAAACAAAGACTGCTTAAGATTGTGAATTCTTGCTTGTTCAATAATTTAACTTTTGACTATCAACTTTACTGTTAGTAGAGGTTGTGGAAAAGAGTTAAATAACCACGGAGCAACATACATTAAACTAAAACTTATTTCTAGGCAAAAACTGTTTAGGCGTGTTCATATCGAAAAAAGTTTAACTAGAACTGATTAACTTGCTGTTGTGTGAATCTGCAAACCATTTAAGTTGCACTTACAGTTTACATCCATGTCCGTGAAATTGTGAATGCATCACACACCACTCCGACAAACCAGCCAACTTGCAACCACCAACAACAAATCACCCAAATACTCATATTGAACAGCCAAATCTGAGTGAAGTGGCATAATTCTGAGTCAGGTACAGCCCTAAAAAGTTATATCCAAAAGTCCAAGTGGACATTTGTGCCACATTTAAGGAAATTCCCTATAGATATCACATTCATGACAATGAAACAGACAATGTGACCTTGACCTTTGACCAACAAAATCTAACTATCTCATCCATGAGTCAGGTTGGGTGTTTGTGACAAATTTGAAGAAATTCCCTCAAAGGATTCCTGAGGTATCGCCTTTCCAAGAACGGGATGAAATAAGGGAACAAACAGATGGGTGGACAACCCGAAAATATAAAGCCTCCAGCCACAGCTTCACTGGTGAGGAGCCACAGAAACACAATCCAGTGGCCTCTAATGTAATGTAATCCTTAACAACTTAATCATAAAGACATAAATATTAACTTTATGATAAATTTGACAGCAAAATACATCATGTTGCTGATATAACTTGAAAAAAATGTGGTCAAATATGAAAACTGTTTTTTGGGGCCTGTGGTCTTCCTCACGCTGGCCTGTAATGCACAGCAGTCTAACGAAGCTCATGGTGTATCTCTCCTTTGAAGCTCAGTATACAAATGACTCCTGGTGGTCCTGCTTCAGGCTCAAACACAACACGACCACACACCACCTTCCCCTCCTGTTGGCCCACAGCAGACAACAACTCCCAGGAATTGATTTTTTCTCTTTTTTTTCTTCGAGCATCTGTCTTGTAGAAGCGTCCTCTTGCAGTGTTTTATTTTTTTTCCCTAACCGTCTCTTTCAAGGCGGTCCGCTGACAATCCACTGATTCAACCGACAGGAAATCGATCCAATCTCATCCAAGTCGGCAATCTCTGCACTCATATCTTGGCATCTCGACTGCCCGAGGAGGTAGAAGAACACAGGTTTGTCTGGTTCACACACAAATGTACAAAAAAAAAAAAAAAAAAAAAAAAACCTACTGCAACCTCTTGTTTTCTGGGAGTTTATCTCAGCATCAGCAACCCAAGAGGGGTCCACCAGGTTGGATGATTATTTTCTTTTTGTTAAATGGTGTGATGAAGCAGTGACAGCCCCAGAGAAAAGGGCAGTTCTGTCACATCTGGAGACGGCTGATATGACAGCAGTGTTCCCCTGTGGACCAAACCACAATATTTACAGTGCTCTCCTACTTAGAGAGACCTGATAGAGCAGAAATGCCAAAGCTGACAAAAGAGCTTCTCCTTTGACCCAACTACTCCAAGTCCTTTTTCTCTTTTCTCTGATCCTTAGTTCAACTTCTCTGTCTACCTGAGGATTGCAGCTCACTAAGGATGGGTTAGCCTCTGGGAGCTAGAGTTGGGTCAGTTGGGTCATTTTCAATCCGACTTGACATTAAGCCTAACACTGGTCCGGATAGTTAGGTGTCAGATTTAATTTAGCAGCCCCTCGCAAGTGGAACATAGCAATGCACATACAAAGAATAAACATACAGCAAGGAAACACCCGACTATTGAATTGCACCATCATTGGTGCTCTCTATCCACAAGGAGTCCATTATGCACTTATGTAACATCATGTAAACAAACCAGGTAGCTATCAGCTGTATGCTTGAGATCAGATTGGAGATGTAACTTGAAAGAGGGGTGTGTAGCCCATCTTCCTACATTTGTACTTAAAAAACATGTTTTATATTGTAATATTTACTGGAAAAGACATGCAGACAACAGCAAGAAGGTTGTCATTAGCGATGGTCATTTACCAGGATCTGTCAGCTCCTTGGTTATCTCCCTCCAGCCAGCTGCCACCTTATTAAGGTTCCTTTTTGTAGTGAAATGAGGAGGTATTGTATAGATATGCTTCATTTGAACTTCAAATGTTCCCTATGTGAGTGAGCGACAGAAATAAATAAAAATATCCAGTTTAGACACCTCTGTCATTGACTGCAAATCCCAAATCTTGCCATATTGGTGCAGTTTTAGTTTTCTTGAAACACTAACTCTGTAATGTCTCATCTTGCCAACCCCAGAAACACATTAACTTTCAAGGAAACAAATATGAAGCACGCCATGCACTAGCCAAGTTTGATCTCCTTCATGTTGCAGGCCTCAACCTGGCAGTAAATTGTGCATGGCCTGTCAAACACGAGTGGCTCTGTTAATCCAGTACAACAAACACAACGGTGTTAACCATGTTGTCTTATTGCTCATCAATAGTGCAATACAAGCTGGATTTAGCATTGTGACACTGTCGGCACAGTTTGTTAATGTTGGGTGATTTTTTTGCAAGAATGTGTCATAATGACAAATGCTGATTCAGCTGGTTTGCATAAAAGTAAATCACGTAAACCAGCTCACACAACAGACCAGACCGGCAAAAAGAAAAAATGACCCAACTCTACCAGGGGTGAGATTCATAGTGAAATGTTTTTGTAAAACTGCCTTTACTTTCACCTGTGAAAACCCTAAAACTGACAACCTACTGTCAATAAAACATATTTTTCCTTCCATACAAAATGAGTCCTGTTATTGCAGTTTTCGTTCCTGTAAGTATTAGCATTACTCTCACCGAATTAACTTGAATTGCCATCATTTCAAACTTCTCCACATTCGGTTCCTGAGTTGAATCAAACTGTTTTTGCAGAGCACTGTGATGTCGCAGTGAAGTTGACCTTTTGGATATAAAATGTCACCACTAAATCATTTTATCCTATTAGACATTTGTGTGAAATCTGGAATAATTTGCCAGTGAATTCTTGAATCATGGCCAAAAAGAGTTTTGTGAGGTCAGAGTGACTTTGACCTTCTAGATTTGACTACCAAAATCTAATCATTATTAATGAGTCCAAGCAGATGGTTGTGGTGGATGCAATGAAATTCCTGCAAGGTGTTCCTGAGATATCAAATTCAAGAGAACGGTATTCACAAAAGGTTACAGTGACAGTGACATTTGAACTCCAATATTTAATCAGTTAATCCTTTAGTCCAAGTGGATGTTTGTGCCAAAATTGAAGGAGTTTCCTTAAGGTGTCACTGAGATATTGTGTTCACAGTGGGATGGATAGATAGATAGACAACCCCAAAAACAAGTTTGTAAAGCTTGACAGGCATGGGGGGAGCTTGGCGAACATTCAATTTAGTGTCATTAAAGAATACTATAAGGCAGGGATACTCAACTTGCTTTGCTTCAGAGCCACTTTTGCAAAAGGACAGGAGACCAGGGGCCAGTAGCAGCAGCCCCATACATGTTTCTGGGATTTTAGGACATTTCTCGGATGTCAGGACGTTCCTCAGAATTTAGGACACTTCAGTGATTTAGGGACATTTCTAAGAATTGAGGACATGCAGGATTTTAGGACGTTTCTAGGATTATAGGACATTAGGGGGTTAGCTAGGACCTGTGTCAGAGGTTGTGGGGGATCCTCCACTGGCACTTTCTTTGATAAACAAGGTCTATTTTGATGCAGTTTTATGCACTCTGGCACCCTATGTGTACTAGAAGGGCAAAAACAATTTCCAAAGTGGATCTTTTTTTTTTTACTGTGGATTATAAAGTGGTTTTGGGGGGGGGGGGGGGGGTGTCATGCAGCACCCAATTAGCAGCCAGATTTGGACCACGGGCTGTAAGTTGCGTATCACTGCTGAAAGTGAAAGGGAATGAAATAAAAATGTCAATAGCTGCTATAAACTTTGACATGAAAGTCTTTCCTGAAGTCTCTCAAAGGTGCATGACGTTTAATATGTATTACATGGACAATTTCATTTTTTCAATTCTGCTTTGTTCCTGCTTACCTGATGACAGTTCTTTTCTGCTGTGGTACATCCTGAATTACCTTGATCTGTAAAACATGTACTATATGTTCTTTTTCATTCAAAGTGCAGGAAAAGTAGGCTGAGTATATGTAATCATCTTTCAACAGCACTATAGTTACCTATAAAGCTACACTTCAGGACCAAGATAAAAGGGAAATAAACCACATAAAATAACAGGAAGTGGAGGCAAAACAAGACTATACTAATTCTACAGACCGAATTCGACTACAGACATCCTAAATTAAAAATTCAGTTGGTGACTATCCCCTCACCTGAGGAAGTTAAAAACCTGTTCACTCCACAGAGGCTCCCACATTTAGTTTTATAAAGTGACTTTGATCAACCAGTCTCATTTTCCTTCCCGGTTAGACCGCTAATGAGAGCGTACGCTTTGAGGATAGAGGACAGCTTTGATCCTCAACTAATTGTCCATCAAGTTTTCTGCCTTTCCCATTAATCTGATGATCATTTTTCAGATCTGTCACATGTGCAGGGGTGGACAAGGACGGAGTCGTGCTCACCACACAGAGAGTAATTAAGCGAGTAATACTATGTCAGCTATGATGTACTTTGTTGAGGAAGGAAACTGGTCGTGACTGAACATGTACAAACATGAACACTGGGGGTTTCAGGTCTACTAATTTTTAATAGACAACAGGTTTTGCAAAGTCGTCTGTGGCCGTTGCTCATTACTCATCAATCATTAGAGAGCAATTCTCTACAACATTTTCTCCGCTAATTAATATTCACATCATTAACAATGGATCAAATGTCTCGCAGTTCTACAGAGCTTTACAGCATCTTTAAGATTTTAATTTTTGTCTTACTTCATAGCTCTTTTTACACTTCCTGTTCAATGCAGGCAAGTTGTGCTGTCATTTCATCTTGCTGTTCTTTATAAAAAGGATGATCGTGGAATGAGGGGACAGAGCTGTCTTACCTTTAAGCTGGCAGTGGAGCTTAAAAGGGATATCTGGCATGGCGGGACAATGTACAGGACGAGTGTGACATTTTGATGAGGTATTAAGTGTGTGACCCAGTGCCAGCAGCTGGCAGCACTTAGCAGCAAACTCAAAGAAGAATAACAGCTGATAATATCCGCAAACTGGGAAGACAATGAGATCTGGGATCTCCTTACACCTCTGAACAGAGGATGAGATCAACCGCCATATGACAGGACCAGTAAATGATTGTTATTGTCATGTTTATGTCATTTTTATTATTTAGAGAGGGCTGCCCAATGCATATTTGATATGTGCTACTAGAAGCTGACGCTGTTGTATGAAACGTCACGCCTGTCACGCCTCTTTTGCTTTCTGCATGCCAGCATGCTGTCTAAAATCACACACTGGGGCAGCATTATAACGCCGCTGTTTGGCTGTGAAACAAAAGGCCTCTATGGCGTCATTCCTGTGTAAAAAGGGCTCAGGATTCAGCATATTTGTCAAACAATTAGTTTGATAAATCCACCAGCTGATAGACAGAAACAATTTTTAAAAAGTGAATCACTAAGTCATTTATCAAGCATCTAGTTAAAGCATGAAATGTGCCTTTGCTGTTTTTCTCTGTTTAATACTGTATTGTTAAAAATAGTAAATTGAGTGTATTTTCATGTTTTCAACTGTCAGTCCCACAAAACAAGTTTTAATAGATGATTTTTTGGTAAAACGTCTACAATAAAATGCTGTCAGTGTTCCATTCCACCTGTTTTTGTTGTTTTTTGTTCATTTGCAAAATCTGTGTGTGTGTGTGTGTGTGTGTGTGTATTATATATATATATATATATATATATATATAAACTTAACAATAAGGAATGCCAAACACAATTTAATTCTCCTTTGCTGGCATGCCATGTAGACAGTCTGGTAGACAGTGCCTCTCCGTGCACAATCTTTGTCTGGATTCACAAGCAGCTTTTTTTTGGCAATTCTGCCAAAATGTATTTTGTTCTGGGCCATATTTAGGCTCTTTAAATGTACTTGGCAATGATGCAGATTGGTCTAAATATTGGCACAATTAATTTTACAACTTCTACAGCAATGACAGCTCAAGTTAAGCTGCTTTGCAGACTTAATATAGCTGAGTGTGTGAGCATGTCCCCACAAAGCGCTCAGGATGATATAAGTTAGCTTGTAGTGGATTTGTAGGCCAGTCAGATAGTAGCTCAACCAAAAATGCCAAAGCCATTATGACTATAACTGTGAAGCGTTGGTAGCCATTACTCAATGTGCCTGAGAATGCTTTAGCTTGCATTTATGTGGAGCACATCTAACTGGCATTAAATAATGCTTCTATCCATTTCAAAACATAAGAATCAAGAAAGAGAGAGTATATTCGCACTGCCCAAGGGCCATCTGAAGTGAAATGAACCATCATATAAATGCCATAATAATGGTGAAAACAAATATTTCCAATTAATTTCTGCAATGTAATTTAAGACAAGCAGCACTGCTCTACCATGTATTGCATGTAATACTAACGATAAAGCAGGGTAGTGGAAGCAGTGGATTATTTTTAATGAAAGCTGAGACAGGCAAGCACTGTGGGAGGAAGATGACAGATAGAGATGAAGACAACAGGCAACCAGAGAGCCAAAGAATGCTAATTAATTAAGCCGTCACCACAGATGCCACCAGAGCTTCCTCACAAAAGAAGTCCCCAGAAAATGCCAGAAAAATACTAACGTGACAAGTAAAGTAATAATACTATATGGTTTAGTCTTTATTCTGTTTTCTTCTAAATATATTTTGTTATAGCAAATAAAATAAGTGCTGTTAAATACAGAGAGCACTGATGAGAGACAACAGTCAATCATCATTTCAAAGGGCATATTGATTTGCTAGCCTTCACTATGGCTCAGTACAACACAGCATGCAGTAAAATGCCACCACTTCTACAGTAAATGCGATTTAAACGACAACACACACACTCATACACAGACATGTATATTAAGAACATTAAAGATGTTATGTTTGCATTTCATTTTCATTATCCCATGATGTACAACAGTAAGCAAGGTGGAAAATAAATAAACTACTGTACAATAACCACTCGTGCTTGTACGCCTCCACCAACCAGTCAAGTTGCAGTCTATGTCCATGTCTGTCCATACCCATGTGTAGCTATGACAGTGAATAAAACTTAAAATAGTGATGTTGCCACAAAAAAGCTACCAATTTCTAACATAGATGCTTCACATGAACCTCAGCAGCACAGAGGATCTATACAATATGCACAGTTTCAAAGTGGCCAAGTAAGATTAGTGTCACGAATTCAGTATCTGACCAAACGTCTCCCCTTCTGTTCCTAAGATATGCTGTTGAAGAAGGGCAAGAAAATGTTAGGTGAAGTTGTCATCATTTTATCATTTTATTCTACTAGACATTTCTGTGAAATCATAATTATGTGTGTGAATTCTTTAGTTATGGTAAAAACATGTTTTGTGAGGTCAATTGGATCTAATCAGTTCATCATTGAGTCCAAGTAGATGTTTGTACCTAATATGAAGGTCAAGGTGTCCTTGAGATATCGTGTTCACAAGAATGTGACTGACAGGGTCGCAATGGCCTTGATCTTTGACCATCAAATCTTATTGGTTCATCCTTGAGGTTTAGATAAACCGTATGGTGTTCACAAGAATGAGACAGATGGACCAACGGACAGCCCAAAAACATGATGCTTCCAGACATAGCTGGCACTGGCTATGGCAGGTTTTTAAATGATTACTGTGTCCTGCATTACTTCAAATTGTACAGTAATGAAAAAAAGATAAGGGACAGGCATTTTAAGCAGCTTCCATAACATTATTCTAATGTAAGAGTAGGAAATGTTAATTGGAAAGCAACGAAAAACTAGTGAAATTTGAAATTGATTTATTGAACAAGAAGCTTCATTTGGCCTTTTAAAACATATATTGAAAGTAACCAAAGGGAAAATCAGCAAACTCTCTGTCGCTGCCGTTAAAATGCGGCACTAAAGGACTGTCTCCCATGCCACTTTCCCCAGAGTCAGTTCACAGTCTGCCTGGGACGAGCCAACAACAGCAGCAGCGGTGGCTAACACCCTGCTAACACCCTGCTAAAAAAAACAAGCCATTTATGGGTTCCAACAAACTCCCACCAACAATGAAACAGCTAGACTCAGTTGTTAAACTGGTTAATAACAGTTAGCTCAACATGGCAGGAAGTACTCTATACTTTGAGCGAATACTGACATCCAAACAAGTACTCGAGTCACTATCCAGTTTCAATCTTGTTCATAAAAACATTATTATTGATTATGTTTTTTATTTAATACACATCAGTTAAATTACAGCCCAGCCCTCCTGCAGAGCAGCTGCACCGCACTCCACTACAATTACAGCCAACATGACTCTCATGTTTCACCTCAAAGATGTTTTAATGCCTTTCACATCTGTAATGTGAAAACATCAAATATCCACAAAATGAGATAAAATGTGTGCTTGCCGCTCATGGTTCAGTTATAATACAATATAATACTGGGGACAGGCAGCTGAACAGAATGCAGCAGAGGAGGTTTTAACAGCGTCTGGACATTTAGAAAGCAGCTCTAACAGATGTCCACTGAGAGATGAGAGTTGGCATGCAGAGTTGAGCTTGTCTGAGTGCTGCACAGCATTCAACACAGAATTCTCATGAAACCATCATCTTAAGAGACTCACTGACCTAGAATTAGGCTACCATCCCACGGCTGTATGCCAGTCAAGTTGCACTTACAGTTTACACTCATGTCATGGATGATTCACTCTCAACTTCCAGACCAGAAGCAAAGAAGATCTATACAATCAGTTTCAAGGTGGGCATCCAAGATTAGTGTCACCAAATCAGTATCCGACCAAATGCCTCTCCATCTGTTCCTGAGTTACAACGCTGAATAATAGAGAAAAGTTTTTGCTGAACATTTTGATGTCAGAGTGAAGTTGACAATTGACGTTTAGGATTCAAAATGTCATCACTTCATCATTTTATCTTAGTAGACATTTGTGTGATTATTTGTCAAAATTAATGTATGAATTCTCCAGTTATAGCCAAAAACACATTTGGCCTTTGATTACCAAATACTGATCAGTTAATTCTTGTTATCAAGTGAAAATCTGTGCCGAATTTCAGGAAACTCCCTCAAGGCCTTCTTGAGATATAGCATTCATGAGAATAAGAGCGATGCAAGGTGACAGTGACTTTTCCTTTTGACCACCAAGATCTAATCAGTTTATCGTTGAGTCAAAGTTGACATTTGTGCCAAATCTGAAGATATTACCTTGAGGAGTTCTTGACATATCCCATTCATTAAAGTGGAATGTACATACAGACAACCCAGAGACACAATACCTGTGGCCACAGCCATTACCAGCCTTGAAGCATAAAAAAAACATGTATCAAATACTTGGGATGTTCCGCTAACATTTGTTTTGCCCTCAATCCCAAACCTAGTTATTTTATATTGAGTATCTGCCAATACCAAGTCCCAGTCTGATACTTTTGTTTTCCCAGATAATACAGCCTCACAGTGCACATTTCTTTAGCTTCTCAGGCTTCTTTTAATTTTTTTAATACCTGCATCCAAGCCTTGATGTTTTGTTTTGTTTTTTATTAGCCTGTTATTATTTATTGATTTTACAAAATAAAGTATAAAATGACAAACCCTCCTTTTAACCTTTTTGGCCTCCTCACTGTCTCAAGGAAATGTCTGTGTCCCTTGAAGAGTTGTTGCTGTGGAGAAGCATTCTAGAACTTTAACATTCTACAGTCACAGCAACATTCTACAACTGCAATTCTACAGTCACAGCAACATTCTACAACTGCAACATTCTACAGTCACAGCAACATTCTACAACTTTAACATTCTACAGTCACAGCAACATTCTACAACTGCAACATTCTACAGTCACAGCAACATTCTACAACTGTAACATTTCTACAGTCACAGCAACATTCTACAACTGTAACATTCTACAGTCACAGTAACATTCTAAACTGTTCTACAGTCACATAACATTGTACAACTGTAACATTCTACAGTCACAGCAACATTCTACAACTGTAACATTCTACAGTCACAGCAAACATTCTACAACTGTAACATTCTAGTTACGTCATAACATTCTAGAACTGTAATATTCCACAGTTACATCATAACATTCTAGAACTGTAACATTCTACAGTTACATCATACAATTCTAGAACTGTAACATTCTACAGTCACAGCAACATTCTACAACTGCAACATTCTACAGTCATCAGCAACATTCTAGAACTGCAACATTCTACAGTCACAGCAACATTCTACAACTGTAACATTCTACAGTCACAGCAACATTCTACAAACTGCAACATACTACAGTCACAGCAACATTCTATAACTGTAACATTCTACAGTCACAGCAACATTCTACAACTGTAACATTCTACAGTCACAGCAACATTCTACAACTGTAACATTCTAGTTACATCATAACATTCTAGAACTGTAATATTCTACAGTTACATCATAACAATGTAGAACTGTAACATTCTACGCTTACATCATAACATTTTATTACTTTAACATTCTACAGTTACAGCAACATTCTAGAACTGTTACATTCAACAATAACAGCAACATTCTAGAACTGTAACATTCTAGTTACATCATAACATTCTAGAACTGTAACATTAGTGTTTATTTTCATCATCTGCACATCTTTCGGGTGGATTACCCTTGATTGATAAATAAGCCATGCTGGCTTTTTGCTCACAAGGCTTTTGTTTCACTTTGCATTGATCAGTGTGGCTGTAGTTATCTGTGCACCATTCTCCTCTGTTCTCTTCCTCCTCCGAGGGGTGGAGAAACACCATGTGCTATAGCTGAAAGCAGAACACAAGACTCTTACACTAAGCTGAAATTAAACGGGTGCTCATAACTTCTGTAAATTATGTAGATAAACAGTCTCATACCGCATTTGCTTTTATGGTGGATTGGATGCTCTGTTCCTGATCCCAATCAGTCAAAAAATGCCTTGATTAGCTGGTGTACTGAAATCTAAGGTCAGCAATATGTCTTTAAATGCTTTCAATTATAACAAAAACAGTTGTCATGCTTGACTGCTTTGGGAAAGTACATTTTGTAAAAGAAAAGGTGGAATAAAAAGCTGATGACATTATAATTTTTATGGCATAGACAGCACAGAATAACTGCAATATCCCCAGTTCAGGACCTCTTGTTGCTGTCACGTCCCTTTCAGTGCTCATAGCCACTGATGAAAACACAGCAGGACACTTGTGGGTGAGAAGAGACAAACTGAGGCATTAAAATAACAAATGCCATCTTAAGTGGGAAGCTGAGATGAAATGTCACAAAGGACCAGAGAGTTGGTGCTCCATTAATTCTGTTATCTTGTCACATCTTTGCAGTATATATTAGCATAACAACAGTGGATAACACTCACTGAACTCACTGACTCACATCTTAATTTGCCAAATTTTCATAAAGAGTCACAGTACAAGGGTCAGTTTTGTACCCTGAACCAAAGATTGCTATAAACGCCACAGGTTAGGTGGTTGCTTTAAGCTAGGGATGTTCTTCACTGATCTCAAACATCAGATCGATCAAGGTATTTTTTTGACTGATCAGGATCGGGAATATTTAGCCTTTGTTTTATGTCAGCTGCCACAGAGGTGTTTTTATTTTCATTCAGAGTAACGGAGCACAGCCTTCGTTACCTCTACTCCACTAAGCCGTCTGTCTGTAAGGCTCCGTGTGTAAGAGCAACGGCTGAACCCTGCAACACCACACCATAAATAAAAACGCAGTATGAAACTGTTTATTTATGTTATTTACTCAAGTTATGAACACTTGTTTAATTTCATGTCAGTCAGAAAGTCTTGCATTTTGCTTTTTGCCTTTAACTGTGTTTTCTCCGCCCTGCCCTGAGGAGACAGACAGCAGTGCTGAGTTTACTACAACTTCACTCACCTCTCGCCACTGCAAGAACTTGAGCTCTGCAGGCAAAAGGCCATCATAGCTTATTTATAAATGAAGGGTAATCTGCCCAAAAAGATGTGCAGATGATGAAAATAACCTACAAAAAAAGATCATTCAGGTTACTGAGACACAGGCTGCTGGAGCAACACATTCCCTCGAGACAGTACGGAGGATAACAAGATTAAAGGGAGAGTTTGTCATTTATACTTTATTTTGTAATATAAATCAATAATAATGTGATTAGGACATCCTTATTTTCAACACCAGAAATCAAACTGCTGGTGAGGAGATGACATGTCTAATATGGAGACTGATAAGCAGCCAGCTTTTTACCCTGAGACTTGCATCTTTGTGTCTGCAGCTTTATCAGCACTCATTGTTAGCACACAATGGTTTCCCTCTTGCTGCTCTCCCTGTATCCGGACCGGCTATCTCCACTTCTCAACTTACAGCTGACTCAACTCATCATGCCAGCATCCTCTCCCCACCTGCCTGCCCTGAGCTTTTTACAAAGCTCTGCAGAAGGAAGAAAACTCGAGCAATGTCGTCATCGTTTGTTTCCCTGCGAGGGTGTGTTATTGGTTTTCTTTCTCCCTGAGGAAGCGAGCAGAGCTGGTGAGTAAGGATAAAAAAGAGACAGGGATACACTGACGAAGCTCTTTGTATCAACTCAACTCGAGAGGACTGTTTGTAATTCTCACAGTAGGTTTGTGTGAATATTATTAAGCTCTACTGACTGAACCGGAACCTGACACAACTAACAAATCATACTGGCAGTAAAAAGTAGTTTTTCTGTATATAGACAATACATATTTATTTTGCCTTACATGATTCTGGCCTCTTTCATACATATTTCATGTTGCAGGTTAGCTTAATAGTGCCACACATACAAACAAACAGTATAATAGAGCTTGACCATGAATCAACTTGTAAACTAGCTTAGATGTACTCTTTTTGATGTATTCCTTGGTTAATACTAAACAAGAAATACAAAGACATCTTCATATTCATCCACCAGAGAACTCATGTTCAGTTTTCAAATAAAAATAGTTTTTTTAAAGCAGATATTTTGAATTGCCAAACATAGATGTAGCTAATAACACAATGCTAACCACGACGCCACCGTGCCGCCAATAATAATAATTTTTTTCCCCCAATTCATTTCCCGGCCTTCACTTAGGATCCCGGTGGCTGGAGGGTAGAAGCTCCTCCTGAGGCTCTTCCTGAGCCTCTCAATGCTGGCCTGGTGTATCCGGTTCCTTCATCCTGACCTCAACAGGGCGAAAAAGCTGTTTTTCAAGTGGCTGGGATCTTAAATGATTCATCTGGCCTTATTTTTGCAGCACTGGCGTAAATATCCTTTTGTCAGGGTACAGAACTGAACAAAACACTTTTTGCAGGGCCTTGTGGTCCTGTTTGGAGCTGTTTCTTTACCAGCCACTGATGTTGCCTGTCAGGAAGCATTCGATGGTGCCGGAGTAGAAATTCCCAGAATTTCCTCAGGCACCTAAGGTAAAAAATACAGACTGCTTGCAGCACCCAGTTCAGGCCCTCAGTCATGTGGGCACCAAGGTACCCACCCTCTCCTCAGAGGACCAGTTCATATTGAGGACATAGGCTGTTACACAATAGGAAATGCAGGTACTCTACACTCCAAAATATTTACTAATGAGTTTTGATCATTTAATTTGCAACATTTTCATCAGGCAACAAAACTGCAGTACCCAGCGTATTACCAGCCAAGACGGCTGGTATTGTTTTTACCTCATGAATTATGTGTGTGTGATGTTATGTCATCATGGCACAATGTGGCGATACCAGATGTTGCGACAACTACTTCAGTCTTTTGTCAGGCGTTTATATGTATGTCTGTCTATCCGTCCGTCCGTCTGTGGACAAATTTGGTCAAGCAAAAGCTTCAAAACCATGCAAGATGCAGCCATGAAACTTGAGATCAAAATAAAGGTTGAATTCAAAGATAGGACAATACAAAATTGCTCCGTGTGTGTACACTCTTTGTGCCTGTTATGCTCCACAAATTGAAGAACTTACATTATGTGAAAAGAGTTACCTAATTCTTCATAGTGCAGCCCAGTTCACAATATTCACTGCTTGACACTATGGTCTTTAAAAGCAGATTTACCAAAGGGTCTTACCAGGGCTGAAGGATTTCTCACAGTTTCACGGTTAGTCAGCGGGTGCTTCAGAAACAGTGATCTTAGCTGAACTCTCTGCTGTCATGGTGACACACGTGAGCACAAGACCAAATGAGCTTTAGGCACGTGAATCCTGCTTCCTGGTAATGTCATCAGTGTGCACTGCAGTTCAGCTCACATCTCCTGAAGACTTTCCCCTCCAAACACCACTGCCACTCACACGGACAAAGCACTTCTATTAAACTCACAATTTTCAGAGTCAGAGATTACAATCAGGCACCAAACGACCCGGCTCTCAAGAAAAGATGTAGGTCTGGGAGTATTTATAACACGAGAATCAGCCACCCCCTGGTATTTAAAGATGAAATGTGATGTGCAGAGCAAAAATATTCCCTGAGCATTCATTGAGGGCTGCGGAGCCAGAGAGTGCAAATTGAACTGGCACTGGCCTTTAGAGGCATCCGCTGTGATGCTCATTTCCTCTGGCTCTGCCACCACCACTGAACCCTGCGTGTCTGAAAACTCACCCCAAAGCCAAATTTAATATCCCCAAGCCAAACTTAATATCATTAAGGGCAATCAGCCCAGACGCTGGCTGGTTATGAAACTCATCAGATCATTCTAATGAGACAATAACATGGAGAAATTTCATGGGAACGCACGCCAAATAAAGGCCGGCCAGGAAGACAACAACAACACACATATGCCTTATGATTTCTCAAAGGAAATCCAATCTAGAAGTGCAACTAATGATCATGTTGATTACGTTTCATTAATCAACTGTTAAACATATTAAATGTCCATTATGTCATCTTCCACTTATTTTATGTCAAGTCTTAGGTCAGTTAATATGTTGGGACCAACAATTGATTGGCAGTGTTATTTAATAAGTTAAAAATGGCTAACCAATACTTTTGTATTTCCAGTGATTGAAAGGACTCTGTACTGTGATAAACATCATGAACTCAGAGAGAATAGAGTGCCCCAGTTAGGAATCCTAAAACCCGGAAATCAGTTAGCATTTCAACACCTCCATTTCCCTCGTCTCAAAGTCGATGGGTTTTTGGTTAGGCACCTTAAATAAGGTCTGTGGTCTGTCAGTGAATACCCCACTTATGAACTTTGAAGCTTTAATGTGTCTTTAAAAAGGCAGATTGCTAACAAGTGGTTAAATGAGACTACAGAACATTATCATTATCATTATCATCACAAACACGGCTTTACAGCCTCTTAGCGGTAGCGACGTGACTCAACCTTATTGTAGTTCGCTGTATCCTACCATTAGCTTTTTACTTTGGGTGATTGTATTGTATAAGTAGTGTTCATTTTTGAAGATTATCTTGCTGAACAAAACATGGAAATATCATACACGTTTGTTTACCACAGAGCTCATTTTCTATAGTAATCTAAAATCCAATGGTAAAAGGCTTTGTGACAAGGGAAAGAGGGCAATCTTAGCTTACAGAAAAACACCATCACTGTGGCATTCTTTCTGAGATGACCTACTAACTCTAGCAGACACTGACCACAAAACACAAAATAGTATGTCTTAAAGTGTGACTACCACTGATTTAATAGTTTCTTAACACAGGCAGGATGGCCCGTTCTCCTGTGCTTCCTCAATCACCCTCTGAAATTACACCAGCAACATTATTACTACATGTTCACTCAATAACTCAATAACGACTAAAAATCAATGCGTAAATCACATAAGTCTCAAATCATTTTAGGTGATGGAACCCCCTTTCCTTAAACCCAGAAACGGTGATGATCAATTTTGACTATATTCTGACATTTTTTTGATAAAAAAAATTCACAAAAGAATTACAGTGCTCAAAGGGTGCATCAATAATGAACATAATCATTAGTTTCAGTCTAACATAATACATTTTACACCACTGCCAGGTTTACAGCAAACTGTGGCGTAAATAATTAAAGAGATTAATCTGTTTCCTCTTGTTGTTTTCTCCTTGCTGAACAGAATCCATCTGAGATTCTGTGGCTTTATCTGCTCTACAGGCATCTGAAATCCTCTAGACCTCCCACGGTTTGCATAAAATGCAGACACAGGGACAGGGACAACTGAGGATGCATAGTAATACAGTAAGAGTGGCATTTACACTGCCCAGTGGTTTAGTGTTACTGCGGGGTTTCACGGTGGCTTTGTCCTGAGGGGCTGTGGCTGTTTGGTTTATGCCACTGACTGTCACGCCCTCTGACAGAACAACGCAGCGCCCAGATGGCACAGCTTATCTGTATGCCGAGCTGCTCCAAGGACAGTGGCACCGGGCTACAGCATCTCTGAGGATGTATGTCAGACAGGAAACACTGGCCCCAGCAATCGAGCTCCTAGTAGGACACTCATGACTTTAATGCCTCCACTCACAATGACTTATGTCCTTGGAATAGTGCAGCCAAAACACTTCCCTTTAGATGATCGCCATGACAACTTTAAATCTCAAAGAGTCACAGAGATCCCTAATTTGTCATACTGTATCGTATAGTGTGGAGAGTACAATAATATAAAAATGCAGATATAGTGAATTAATGTAAAATCTGCTTGTTTTTAGAGCTTAAACAACTATTCATTTATTGGATTAGTCCTTCAATAAAAATGTATTGAGTAATTATTTAGAAGGTTGATTAATCCTTTTTTTTCTTGAAAATATACTTTAAATACTAAAAGTCAACGTACTCATAATGCAAAATGGCTCTTTTCAGGATACTATCCATTAGATTATTTAACTATTATAAGGGATGTCCCGATCATGTTTTTGTGGCCCCCAATGCAATCCGAGCCATTAAATATTAAGTATCTGCTGATACCGAGTCTTGATCCATTACCTTTGTTCTCCTGGATAATACAGCTGCACAGTGCACCCTGCATCCAAGCTGTTCCTTCATGTTTTGTTTTTTTTATTTATTAGCCTATTGTTATTACTTATTCATTTATTATACAAAATAAAGTACAAAATGACAAACCATTATTCCACAGGCTGTACTTTCATCTTTTGTACAAATTCTGCTGGCTTGGCATGTCATCACTTTTCAAGATTAATTTCAGGCTTTTGTTAAGTTGCATGGTAGGGCTGCGCTGTCCATGGTACTGAAACTGAGCGGTAGGAAATCGATAGACAGGCAGACAGAACATGTAACTTTATCCAATTTGTTTTTGTAAATAAAGGCCTAATTCCAAGAAAAAGTATAAAGTAACATAAAATGGAAATACTAAAGTAAAGTACAAGTTCCTCAAAATTGTACTTAAGTACAGTGCCTGAGTAACTGTACTTGCTTTGTTGCTTTCCACCACTGATATGATGTGTATTTTCTATAAACTAAAAAAAAAAAAATAAATAAGAATATAAAAAGAATAGTGGAGGGAATTAGAGAAACTTTGTTGATATTCAATAAGCTGTATCATGGGTGTGACATGAGTGTGTCATGGTGTTTAGCTTCTGTGCCGTCGCCAGCGCCAAGTCCTCCCCCAAAGCTCCAAATCTATCAGCTGGAGGAGGACCCACACACAGCTACATTACACACAGCTGGTTGAATAGCACTTAAGTTACCTTTTATTTTCATGGTCGTCTGCTCACTCGCCTGTTAATGTGGTGGTTCACTTTTACGCTGTGATCTGTACACTAGACTTTAGCTTCTAACTTAATCTTTTTAACCTGTTTTTGCTGCAAAAAGAGTCGGACATCCTGTTTATATACTTCAAACATATTGTAGACCTTTCTATCTGCTTCTCTGTGAAATCCCTTTTTTATTTTTTTTTCCCATGCTCTCTCCAACAGCTGACCATCACAAAGAGGCAGGGCTTAGCAAAGGGTCAATTGACAGTTTTACTATTTCACTTAAATTCAAATAACCTGAAAACCTCCGACTCATTTCCTCGAAAGCTTCTTAGCTCCTTTTTTTCTTTCTTTTCGCATGTGTGTTCCCAGGGAAACGCTCCAAGGAGCTGTTAAGGTCTCCCCCACTATGAGGGGAATCATAACAAGGAAATAAGGCCGATGATGTGTGAACATGACATAAAGCCCTTCAGCCGTCATCGCCTGTCCTCTCAACCTCTGGAACATAAAGTGTGAGTCAGCTAAGAGTCCCGGGACAGATGGGAACGATCTGCTCTCTTAACCACCAGCTGGAGAACGGTGGAGGCCTGTCTGGCAGTCACTACGGTGACAGGTGGTGTGCTGATGAACTCAGAATTTAATATCTTAATAACAACAATACAGCTACTACTTATGAATTTAATTTAAATGATACAGGCAGCTTATGGTTTGCTATAGCTTTGCTAAATGTCAATAAATACTTTTTTTTACTCCCCTTTATTTATAAAATTTGAAAATTTGAAACTTGAAATAGTTTTAGTTATAGTTTTAGGGTAAAAATGGGTTGAGGCAATATAAACATAACAGCAGTTGGTGGCCATAATGCGCGGTAAAAATTAAAGCACAATAAAAGAGGGCAAGAGGACAATGCATGGTAAAAAAAGTTTCTAAATTGTTTTTATATAGGCTGCAGTGTTCATTGCAACAGATGTAATTTTCTTCTTCCAGTAAAGTTTCCATTAAAAAATGAAAACATCACAACATCACATTCATCATCCGCTTAGAAACGTTGATTGCATGGAAAAAGAGGTTTGATTTTCCAGGAAAAACTGCAGTGTTTCTTCAAAGGCACTCCAGTGTTAAAATATGCTTGCCAAAAGCGTAAGTGAGACAAAAACCAAAAACTAATGCACAGATATCAACATTATTTGCACCGTTCTGGGAATGAAAAACTTCCAAGGACAGGGCTGCAGCGATGGCTGGCCAGAGATTCAGACCAGCAAACCATATGGTTTTGCTATCAGCTGGAGTGAAGGGTTGCCTAAATCTAAACACCCACATAAATCACTGACACAAACACTAAAATGATAATGTAAAGAAGCTGGCTGGCAGACCTCACGATGGCAGGCTGACATGACATGAACAAACACAAACTTGCTTGAGGTGAAACTGTTGTTTATGTTTATTTCCTTTTAACAGTAGCTGGTAGGTGTAGTTTTAATGTGAAATTTGTGAAACATTTTTCAAAATGCAAGAGCAGCAATTTGACTTGTGAAATAGATTTTAATAGTACATTAAAGTATTTTAAGTTATAATCCCAAATATTTTCATAAAATCAAACCTCTGATGTCATGCTACAGGGCAGCTGCAGGCATGTTTGTCCATGCTGTTTATGTAAATGTATAAAGCACTGCACTCGCCCTAGCTGATGCCTAAAAAGAGGTCACACCTACAGTTCACATCATTTGGTATGGGCTGAGAGGGAAAAAATGACTTTTTGATATGACGTGATGTCTTTTAGTTCTGGTCCTGTTTGTGTTCACAATGCATTTTACCAAAAAACTAGAATTACTCCCTCACAGTTGTATGCCTCTGTGAACCAGTCTAGTTACAGTTATCATTTAAAATCGTATCTGTGCAACATAAATGCTACACACATATCTTACCTCCCAGCAGCACAGATCTATACAGTCAGCACTGTTTCAAGTTGGTCTCATAAAACATGTTTTATGAGGTCACCATGACCTTGACCTTTGATCAACAGATTCTAATCAATTCATTCCTGAGCCCATGTAAATGTTTGTGCCAAATTTGAGGAAACTCCCTCAAGGCCATCTTCAAGTGTTGCATTTATGAAAATGAGAACATGTCTATGAAAACATGGATGTTTAACAACCAGAAAATCTATATTATCAACATGGTTTCAAGGTGGACACCCAGGGTTTTTGAGTTATGGCCAAAAACATGTTGTTTGAGGTCACAGTGACCCTGACTTTTGAACACCAAATTTTAATCAGCCCATCGTTGAGTCCAAGTGAGTGTTTGTTTCAAATTTAAAGAAATTTCCTCAAAGTGTTCTTGAGATATTGCTTTCACAAGGATGAGACGAACGCAAGGTCAGTGTGACCTTTACATTTGACCACCAATCTAATCAATTCATCCTTGAATCTATTCAAACGTTTGTGCCGAATTTAGAGTAATTCCCCCAAGGTGTGCTTCAGGTATCATATTCACAAGAATGAGACTGATAAGGTCACAGTGACCTTGACCTTTGATCTATGACCAGCAAAATCATCATAATCAGCTCATCCAAGTGACTGTGCAAAATTTGTAGAAATTCTCACCATGCCTTGTTGAGATATCGCGTTTGCAAGAATGTGCCAGACTGATGGACAACCGGAAAACATAAAACCTTCCTTTTCCTTTTCAAAGCAGTCTCTGACCTGATTTGATTGACTGCGTTCACATGCTTCCAAAGAAACTGACCTAGACAAACACACATGCCAGAGTTCGTTTTAACCCATCCAAACACGTTATCACGGCAATATTATGGCTAGACAAACCACTAGCTATCTTTTTGTGAAATTACAGGTAATTTCCTCAATGACAAACACTTCTGTCACCCAATGATTTGCTGCATTGAAAAAAAAAATGCCCTTGCTCCAGCAGTTGAGTCGATCCTGACATTAAATAACAAAATTCAAAGGAGTGGAAACTGAACTAAAGGGAGAACCAGAGGCCATCCGCGTATCCAGTTTTTATATGTCACTGCCATTTTCACTCAGCACTATTGACGGGGAGCTGGGGGTCGCCTGCTGCTGAAAAAGAGTTGAGGCACAGGTCTGTGTTCATGGTTTCAACTCAGCCTGGAGAGTTCATGAAAGCTTGCAGTTTTATAACAGGAGTGTGAGGCTCTAACAGGGGACAAGGAACTCCCAAAAGGTCTTTGTAAAGTCCCAGTCTGCAAAGTGACATACAGTTTAATGTCAGTAGCAGTTACCTCCATGCAGTTAATTCATCATAAAGGTCAATGACCCACTATGTGCCCCGTCCATATGGGATTCAATTTTACAAAAGGAGACTTGGTACTAGAACGTTTCACAGCTATTGTACTCCTGTGTAGTGCCTAATAGTTAATCCATTACTAGCTGTACAACAAAAAGGAAGGTTTATCATTACTTTCAACCTCTCTTCCATTGTCAGATTGTTATTTGATACAATTAGAATTACTGCCTGACGGTTTTTATGCCTCTGTGAACCAGCTAAGTCAAGACATAGCTTTTAATATGGATGCTGCTGCAAAGAAGCTACAAATTCCAAAACATGGATTCCTCACACATATCTTCCCCCAGGCAGCACAAAAGATCTATACAATCAGCACAGTTACAAGGTGGACAACCAAGATCAGTGTGTCTGACCAAATGCCTGTTCCTGAGATATGACATTAAATATTAGCCAGAAAATAGTTTTTGCAGAACATTATGATGTCACAGTGTTGACACAGTGTTGACTAAGTTGAGCTATGACCTTTTTGATATAAAATGTCATCATTTTGTCATTATATCCTATTTTAGTGTGCAGTGTTGCCATAAATAACCTATGAATTTATGACTTGGCCAAGAACATGATGTAATGTCACACTGACTTTGACTTTAATCAACCTTGACGCAAAGTGGATTATTGTGCCAAATCGGAGGAAATTCCCTCAAGGTGTTCTCGATATATTGTTTTCACAAGAATGAGAAGGACACAAAGTCACAGTTAACCTTAACCACCAAAATGTAATCAGGTCATCATTGACACCACCATCTGTGCCAAACATAAAGAAATGTACCCAAGGTGCTCATGAGATATAGCATTCACAAGCATGAAACAGACAAGGTGCCATTGACCTTGGCTTCAGACTACCAAAATGCAGTCTGTTCATCGTTAAGTCCAAGTGAACGTTTGTGCCAAATTTAAAGAAATTCCCTTTCATTCATCCTCTTCAGAAAAGTGAAACAGAAAAGGTCACAGTAACCTTCACATTTGAACACCAAAATCGAATGAATTCATTTCTGAGTCCAAGTGGATGTTTGTGCCAAATTTGGAAATATGTCCTCTAGGCTTTCTTGAAATATCATGTTTATGAGATTTTCCGAACAGAGAAATGGGCAAACAGATGGACAGACAACCCGAAAACATAATGCCTCCATCCACAACAGTCACCAGCATGGAGGCATAAAACTATCCAGTATAGCTGGTTTAAGTAAGAGCATGTTTGTTTTTGTGTTTTTTTGTAATTACTTCAATCAGACCTTTTATTCTCTCACTCTATATTATTGCTCTTATTACCACCTCTCTATCCTACCTTCTCAAGTCCAACAGTATTTTGTTACATTAGACCTCTGTAACTACAAATGGCGATGGAAGCGATTCAGAGAACTGAAGGTTCAAGAGTTGCAGTCATTATCATTCACTCTGGATAACAGCATGAGCCTAGTGCCTAAAATGTTAATGGAAATATAGATGTAGTCTCCCCTGCAGTTTTCACTTAATGGGGAACCACAGAGCTTTCCCCCAGAGACCTCTCGCCCTGAGAGAATAAACCACAGAGAGCTGCAGGCATGGAGCTACAAAATAAAGCAGTCCAGCAATTCAGTCTTCAAACACACAGAGGCTTCAAAAGCAATCTCATTGTCCCGTCTTTAGCCATGAGAGAAGAAAGACAAGTGTTGGGGGTTGGAGACATTCTCATGGGATCACTAATGACTGCAAAGGCAAAATCTTTAGTCAGACATTGGGTGGAACCAACCGAATAGGTGGGACCCCCAATATGACTGAACCACAATTTTGTTAAAGTGATCAGACACTTGGTATTTCTCACCCAGACGTGCCGATCACTGGGATGAAGAAAAAGCAACCCATATGTTTTATTTTCAATTTCATATCATAGGAGGTACCTTTCGTTTCTTTGCCTGTTATGACCTCTCGCCTTTAGGAAAAGTGTTTGTTCAGTGTCTGTACAATGTAATACAGAAGGGTCTGAAAAGTGCCTTTTTTATAGAATGAAAATAGTTTACCAAGGTTGCCAGTGGGTAAAATGCTACCTCAGTCCCCAGTAAGAGGATTTTGTCTGTCTTTGACACTTGCACTACTGTCTACTCAAAATAAATGAAAAGAAACGGATCCTGAGGCACTTGAGGTTCTTTTCTGCTGTACCAAACTCGCACCAAACCATGACTCCTGTATACTGTTACACCCCCAAAAGCTACAGAATGGATGCTCAGTCAAACAGAACACACAGTACACAGAGCGATAAGGGCCAGGCACCAGAAGGCCGAGTTTCAGAACAGCTACCTGCAAGCGTAAGTGGATTTTGACCAACAGTACAATGATAAGCTGGTCGGTTCACGGCGACACAGTTCAGTGACACATCAACTGCAGACCAAGTTTCAATAGGCAAGTAACACGGGCTTATGTTTACAGTATAAACATATGCAACGGCGATTACACTTCTTAATTACTAACACCCATAATGGTGTTTTGTTGAAGATTCCGGTTCCAACACAGCACAAGACTGTTTTGCATTGTCAATATCTCCAGCAAACAGTGGGTTCAGCTATTTTTCTCTTTAACTTGGCCCTCAAAACTGCAGTGTTGATAAAATTCTCCTTTTTGGCATCATCCACCTCAAGAGGCTCTCTTGAGGAGGAGGAGAAAACAGGCGCAAGTGAGCATGACCGACCCTGCTGAGTGGGAGGGAGGCTCAGCGGGAGGGGTGAAGGGGGGAAAAATCATCTGTATCCTTTTCCTATTTTACACATTTCCATTTCCAAGGACCCCCGGTGGCTTGACACTCAGCTCTGCCTTTCACGGGGAGCAGGCCGGCCAAATGCAGCTCTCGCTTGGCCTGGGCCTCAGGCGGTTGCCAAAGCTACTGAGAGACGTCTGAATACATGGCAGACAGGAAACTGGTGGGACGCGGCATTGATTATGGAGGTACAGAAGTGGTTGTGGCAACTGGTCAATAGGGCAAACTGTTTGCACCTGAAGCCTGGCACAAAGGTCAGCTGTCTAAGAGCAAAAAGGTGAAATAAAAAAGTGCATAAGAGAAAGGGAGACGATGGGGGAGAAATAAACACAAAGCAAGTGAGGGCACAAGAGAGAGTCATGATCTCGATATGGTTTGAACGCAAAACTGATGTTTATATGAACTGTAAATACTGTTGCCGATAGACAGCAAAGTCAAACAGAGAACAGCCTGAGCAACAAAACGGACATAAACAGGGAGAAAACGACCACGAGGCAGTGGAAGGATCAATGCTGTCACCGAGCCAAAAGAGAGAGAGACAGAAAAAGAAGGAGGAGAAGAGAATGATGGGGGATGCAGGAGCAGGTGTGGTGAAGCAGTGAGGGTGTTTACCTGGAGGGCCTGCCAAAGCTGATCAGCCAGGGCGCTGATTTGAGAGAGGATGTGACGAATGAGAAAGGACTTTGACATGCTGCTGCTCCCCAGCGTGATCAGGCACTCCATCAGCTTCTCTGCAGCCTGCAGCTGAGGTGTGGAGGAAGAGATACAAGACTTTACTGAGGGAGCTTCCTTCAAACTTTACTTTTTACGAACCTTTAGAACTTAAAGGGATACTTGGCAGATTTTCATCCAGCTTTGTATTAAAACAATGTGGGAAGTATGTGTCGACGAACTGTGGTAAATTTCCCTCCATCTGACCAGTGCCTAGATATCGATAATGTATATTGTTATTTGGCTGTGTTTCGCTGGCTCTCTGGCATGTTGTTTGAACCACACAATGTACTTACACATTTTCATATTGCTGCTGCCGCCACACAAACAAAGAGTTTACAGCTGATCAAGAGACACAGCTGATCAAGAGACACAGCCGCCCTTCTGTCTTCTTTCTGGCTCTGAAACCCCGACCGAAATCCTATCAAACCAAGATTCCGTTACTGCACCGCCTATGTTTCTCCCAAAGTGTTTTTAGAAACATATTAATGCCCCGTTAGGCTGTACAGGGTTCCCACAAATATTCATGGACAAAATTTCAAAACTCTGTCTTCTTCCTTTTGAGCAAAAGCAAATGCCACAGTCTTTCTTCTCTGTTATCTCTGGTCATGTAGCACCAATTTGAAAAGTATTTGTATGTTTGTACTGCATAGACGGCCTAGTTTTATGTGAGGACTCAATTATATCTGTGAAATACATTTTTTTTTAAATAACATCAATTGGATTGATTCTAATTCCACCAAACATATACTGGTTTCAATAAATGCAACAAGCTTCCTGGCGCATCTTCCAGCAGCGTGCGGATAAATCAGGTGCCTCTCAGCTCAAGGTCAGTGAGCCTCCACGGGAGAATAAAGGAGTCAAAGTGACTCTGATGAAGACACAGTGGTGTTGCAAACGTTAGTCTGTTTGCATTAATAAAGGCTGTATATTGATCAGTGTGCTATGGGCATTTCTTCTCCCTTGGTTGTTACAATAAATATGTGCTGACAATTCTGGTCATACTGATTAATGACGCCACAGACACTTTAGGCCAGTCTACGATCATTTTCACTATTAATCTTTTTTGATTAATAATGTATTTTAAAATATTACAAAAAAGAGAAAATTCAGTTTGCTGAAAAATGTGAAAGGAAAACACAGTGAATTCTGAGGTTTGAGGAGCCAGATATTAAACCTTCAGTGAGTTCTCAAAGGGTTTGGAGTCCTGTTACCAATTGTGTGCGTAAGTTTTATTGGGGGGAAAATCGAGACAGCATTATTTTGCTTTGGTTATGTTTTTTTTTGTTTGTTTGTGTTTGTGCCAGACATTGAGATTGCCACTATTAAGCACACTTTTAACGATTTTAAAGACTGAGCATATTTTGCTGATCCTTTGTCATCTTTTGCTCTTTTATTAACTCTGAAGTACATTTAATTTAAATGGAATATGAAATTGTCTGTGTGTCTTGTTTTGTATCAATTGTGCTCGTGTGTGTTATTGTATTAGAATAATCATCAGCAGAATGTTAACAGCAAGTAAAAAAGCTTTTACTAGAAAATGGCTGAAGGCAGAGGCAACTAAGAGTGAGGAGTGGGTGAATGTAATACATGATATATATTGTATGTGATGGAGAAGTTGACTTTTTTCAGATTGGGACTGGATAAATTTTATTGATTTTGGGACAATTGGATTGAGTGCATAATGCCAAGCAGATCAGAGTTTATATTAAAGAAGCTGCAAACTGACGAATCCCTCGGCTCATCGCTCCACAATTTTCTAATTGTTCTAAAATTTAAGTGCATGACGGGGAAAAAGCATAAAGGATAGATAACATTTTATCTGTTTTGGGGTTTGTTTGTTTTTTTGCTTGTTTTGTTTTTGTTGTATTTGTTTTTTTTATTCATTTATTTTAACTTATCATCTCATTTTTATTGATTTATGTTAGCATTATTTATTTTCCCTCATCTCATTTGGAATGACAGATGAAAACACGTGGCAGATATACAGTAGATACATAAGTGTATATTTATGTAAGAGGTAGATGATTCCTTTTGTCATTTTGTATGATTTGTGAGGATTTATATGATTTTGATTTTAAAATGTGTGAAGGATACTCTGTCCTTTTTCACAGAAAAAGGAGAATTTAAAAAAAAAGGAATAATCATCAGCAATATTCATTTCTGACATTCAGTGTGACGCATTTGATGGCACAGGGGAAGCAAAGAGTGAAAGTTCATGTGTGGAGGAGTTTCTACGTGGTCGGCAAAAAGAAAGCAGAGTAATTTGCAAAAGTTTTGTAGGTGGGATTTCGTGTCATGTCTCAATGATAAATGCAAATGGTCAATCATGGTCAAGGTTAGCTGTGGGGCGGCTGTGGCTCAGGAGGTTTCACAGTCGTTTACTAATCAGACAGTCAGTGGTTGGATCCCCGGCCCCTGCAGTATACATGTCAAAGTCTCCTTGGGCTGATTGCTCCCAGTGGCTCACACACACCGAATGTTTTATCACTCCTGATGAGCAGGAAGCTCCTACATGGTAGCCTCTGCCACCAGTGTGAATGCCAGCTTGTGTTGTGGTCACAAAGACAAGAAAGGCGCCAAAGAAAAGCAGTCTATTTACCACTTAGCGTAAAAATGCTGAATTATTACCTGTCAAGTCTCTTGACTTTAAGAGCTGACTTTCACATTCAAAAAGCATTGGATGCAAAATGTTGTAAGAGAAAAAATAAGTATGTGTTTAAAGGAAACATGATCAACATGTCTTAGAACATGATGTTCCCTGTGTGTTACCTCTTTCATAATCCCTGTCGCTTTGTGAAACTGCTCTCCCATAGCCACATTTATCTTCACACTCTGTTTTAGCGCTATGTGTGAAACAACGACCACCTCCAAGCCAGCAACCTACACACTCAAAGGTCTTTTCGTGTTCATGTGGCATTTTCTTTTTTCAGAAATAGAGTGCAAATCTTCCACCAAAACACAGGGTTTTAATAGATCCTTATGAAGTCTTTAAAAGCATAACATTTACATGTTGGAAATGCAGCCTTAATTGATATTAAAATGTCTTTAAGTAAATCTCTCAATATTCTTAGAAAAGAAATTCTTCTCCTCTATCATTGTAAAATCTCATGGCACTGATATGTACATTTTTACTTTGAAGGATATCCTTGATAAATGTCATGAAATTTGTTTTATTGATGCATTAGAGGCTTTTGACCATGTAAATCATGAGAAATTGTTTACCAAATTATTGCAAAAAGAGATTCCTTGAGAGAACCCTGGTGTTTTGGTAAGCACATCAGACTGTGCGAATAAAGTAGGGGCAATCTGTATCTGCCCCGTTTCAAGTGGGTGATGGTGACCGACAGCGTGGCATTTTATCTTCATTTTTATTTAACATTTACGTAGATGAACTGTCCATGCAGTTAAGCAGATGTGACACAGGATGTATGGTAGGTAGCTCTCTTATCAATCATCCTATGTACGAGATGATTTGGTCATTTTTCCTCCATATAGTGCTGGACTTCAACAGTTATTGAGAGTCTGTTCACAGTATGGCATGGATTTAGACATCAAATATGATACACAAATAAGAGTGACATCATGATTGTCAGAAGTAAGGAAGACTGAAAAATCTATATTCCCGTCTTCCTCCTGTCTGATATTGCTCTCAAGGTGTGTGGTGGGACTTACATTAGATTAGATCTTTATTCGTCCAAAATGTGGAAAAGTGTCTTTGGCTTCACAAAAAAACAATGACATGGATTACAAACAAAACAACATTTAAAAAAAAAAAAAAGATTAACAGGAGCACTTGAAGAAAATAAAGACATCACCAACGGTAACACTGTTCATTAATAGAGAACTTCTTTTTTTAAATTAAGAAAGGAATTTACCAAGTTAAAAATGAAAACAATATAATTTCATAAACTGACACAGGGTACAGTATTCATTAAATTAAAGTTTCATTCCATATCATTTCACCACTTGCGCAAAACTAACAAAACCCTACAACACCGGGGGTTGTAGCATGTGTACGCAGACTATGAAGACCTCACTTTTTAAAGCTTTTTGTACACCTCAGTACACGGCCCATCTGTGGCTTCACTACAAAAAAAGGCAGCTTGCAGAGACTCACTGTGACCCGTAATGACAGTATGAGGCTGCTGCTGAAAGCCTCTTGGAGTTCTAGTGCAGGCCAAATGTTTGCCAATGTCAGTGTTCCCACTTGTTCTGCTGTAATAAGAAATCTGATTTATAGGTATGTATGCAGGGTGGTAAAACGTGAAAATGGTGTTATTTTGGCTCTAATCAATCCTGAACTGAGCTCAGTGAGGTTAATGTCTGGTATTTGGAGCCACTGGTATTCATGTCTGTATGTAAATGCCTGTTTCACTGTGGAATATTTTTTTAACATTTTTTTTCTGTGTCCCTTCTAATGACATGGGGAACTATTATTATTATTATTATCATTATTATTTTTGTTTTGTTGTCTATGTACCTCACTATGAGCTGAGTCCTTACTAAAGTTCTGAATTCAATTTAATTCAGTTAGTTCAGTTCAGTTCGATTCACTTCAATTCAATTCACTGATTGGTTCTCACTTTCACATCACGCAGATCGGGATAAGGGAACCAATAACATCCACATCTTATTTCCAGTCTGCTTGCTAGTTGTCACTGAACCCTGGATGACATGGGGAACTGCAGATTCAACCAAAGTTGACTATCTAAGCTTTCATACGAGGCTCAGTGTATTTTAGGCAAAACATTTTCCAGCACTTTAAATTTATGTTAAATTTTATTTTAATCGAGATTAAAAAATTCTCAAAAACTCTTAAATATTTCTTGCCCTATGCTATAGGAACCCTGAAAACAAGTTCTCTCACAATACCATTTGCAAGCACACTGTCACTGCATCCTGGGCTTAGCACCACAGAGGACTATTGTCTTTGGCTTGAAGAAACACAAACAAGCCAATTTGTTTTTTCCTCTAAGTTTGGAATTTTGATTGATTGATCTTTCTTTAGCGCTGGCACGATCGGTCTTCGGTCTAATTCTCTTTTTGTTTATGATTATTATTTAATCGATCAATTCGATGATCAACAGGAAATTATTCTGATGAGTCGTGTTTAACTTACAGCTCTGACTCCTGTTATACAAGAATGGGACTGCTTGTATCAACAACACCGGAAACACGTTTCCATAGTACACGGCGTAAAACTAACCTAGTTTCAGACCTCTGAATCACACAAATAAACAGTTTCATTTTTTAAAAGTCTCAGTCATTTGCTAAAACAGCTGGTCCTTGTAGTTTTTATCAAACAAACAGAGGGAAATAGCGCTTAAGTTGGGGACTATTATCAGCAGTGAATTAATCTACATTTGTTGCTTTCATGAGTATTCAGGGCAGCAAGACGGTATTTGTGGGACTGAATGAAAATAAACTACAGCGTGTGTGTTCATTGTGATGAAGGAACTTGTCACCAAGTGCAACAGTGTGGCTCATTGATGTGTTTTAACAACAATGGAGCTCTAAAGCGCAGAGGAAGACGATATCTCAGGCTTTGATACACACACAGACACACTCAAAATACTTGTTAGCAGACACATTCACTGTTGGTTTTGGTGTTTTTATGGAGTTTTTCAACAGTGAGATAAAATATAGAATCAACAGATGTATCCAAACACGTGCGGCACAGTTAGCTGCTTCTACAGGTCTCAATTTTTCTGATCCTGGAAGGGGGTAAGCTTATCATGCATGCTCACATTCAGCAATAGCCTCATTTATATTCACTCAGTTTTTCATATTTCAACACATCCAAACTGTCCTCTGTTGTTGTGCCAGTAGGCAGCTCCACTGCAGCAGCTGGGGATAAATTGTTTGGCTCAAGGGCGTCATGACCATTGTTGCTTTTTAATTTGGTTTGGGGAATTCAACTAGTAACCTTGCACATCTCTGAAGTGCAGAGCTGAAACTGTTTAACACTAGCAGATGATCAGATAGGCGTGTTTAGTTGCATTCCTCAGAGTCTGAGCAACTGAAGGAGGAATAAAAAATTCAATTCACTTTTTATTGCCTCTGCTGCTGATTACCCCCGAGCTCTGACTGATGTGAGGACATCATGTGAAATTGTCTGCATGATTATCCCATCAAGAGATTAATTCATAATTTGAAACAACTGAAGGAAGGAGATTGTTATTCAGTTTTTCTAACCAGATTTTCTCAGGCTGTAGATTGCCGAGGCCCTCCTTCTCTGACCTCTTGGCTGGTCTGGTTGGTTACTTGGAGAAAAGACATTTAAATTATAAAAAAATAGAGCACTTGAGTAGCTGCCGTGTTTTAAATGTTTTGATTTTGTGATAGAGGTCAATTTCTCAGTGAATTCAGCTTTCTCGCTGCATTCATCAGCTGATACACCACTTCTCTCATGTCAAGCACTACAGCCCTTTTCTGTTCAAGTCTGTTCCATTCAACACTGTCCTCATCCTTTCACCGATTTTTGTAATCCTGGAGGCTACAGTATCGATGTCATGCTCAAAAAAGTAACATTAAAAGCTTTTGTGATTTGCATTTCAGCTACACGCTGCTTGCATCGACACAGAAATGATGCAGAAATATACATAGAAATAGAGCTGCAACTGTTGATTTATATGATTGAATCAAAATGTTATGAAACTTAACTGTATAGAGGAAACTGCGGCTTTTCCAATGTGTAGAATCAAGTTATTACAATTTGAACAAAGGGGTTATTTTCACTTAAAAGTTATTGTAGATGATAAATGGTGACATTAGCTGTCTTGAATCACTACACTCACGCAATCTACAACACTAGATGTGTGTGACTGTGTGTTTATATGTTTATAAGCTTTCAAGCTTTATTAAAAAAAGTTTTTTGGGCAATATTGCTGAAACCTTCAGAGAATAATTTCTATAAAGGTCATAATTGACATAATGATCTCACTCGTCTTCAGCTTATAATAATGTTTAACAGAGAAAAGTGTCATATACTCACATTTAAGAAGCTGGCAGAAAGTTTTTGGGTTTTTTGGGGTTCTTTTGCTTAAAAATTACTTGTACTTAGCAAAATTGTTGACTAATTGATTAATCAACACATCGTTTCAGCTCTAAATGCAGCAGCCAGTTCTCAAACATAAATGGAAGGCCAAACATGTTATTCCAGTACTTAACTAACTGCAAAAACATCTGACTTTCCGAGAAACAAGACATGACTGAAAGCACTGATGGCTGCTAGTACATAACCATGTTTTTGAGTGCTGTATAATATGGAGAACACTGTGGGAGAAAGTCACAACTATACTCTCTTTGATCGAAGGGGTTAACATCCAGAGCGTCTACGTTTACATAACTTCTAATCCCATCCTTCATGTTTACAGGCACATGCTGTAGCCATAACCGTGGAAGGTAGCTATGTCTGAAAAACAGAGAGTGATAAAAGCGGTACTTTAACGGCTGTGTTTTGGGTTGAACACACGAGGCGAGCTGGAAGCAATATGTGAGAAGGTAATAAAAGTTCTTCCAGTAGACAAAGAATGACATGGTGAGATGAAGCGGGTGTGAGGCTATATGAGGCCAGCCAGACACTAAACTGCTCTGCTCTCTGAAAGGTTATTACATGAAATATGCCTGCAGTTGAACACAGTGGGAGAGTGACATTTGAATGACGCCACTTGGGATTCAGGGATCTGCAATTTCATCGTCTGGGCTCTTCATCTTGTCCAATCTGCTTCCTCCCTAGACCGTAACAACTCCTCCAGGTGTGTCTGAGAAACTGAGCAAGAAAAAAAAATAAAAGCTCTCCTTGTGGACATGAGCGGGTAAAAATTAGGACCTGCTGCTGGGTAAATTGCAGCAGCATCACTCCTTACATGGAACACACCTAGACTGTAAACAACTACCAAAAGAATGATTTTTCTTTTCTTTTTCTTTTTTTGATAATCACTTAATAGTTTAGGTAATTTTATAGGCAAAGTGCCAAATATTCCACAGTTACAGCTGCTCAGTTATTGAGATTTGCTGCATTCACAGAGTTGCAGAAAAACTCAAGGTACACAGAATGATCACAAAGGGACGCACAATATACAAAAATAAGAAATATACAGAAAGTAAGATGGTTATTTTCCATATTGCACACTGAATTATATTTAAATATATCTGATCGCCCACCCCTAATCAATCTATACAAGTAATCAAATTGAAACAGCTAAAAAGGCTATTTTCACCCAACCACCCAAAATTATCTCTGCAGCAGGACCGAGTTTGTGGACTGTAGTTTGCTGGTTATAACTCCTATGGAGAACACATGATCAGCACATTTAAATTCCAGTTTGAGTAGTGGAGAAAAAGGATTAGAAGCACCTGGATGAGCACCTGGGATGTTAAAGACAGGCCAAATCCAAAAAGCTAATTCATTTAAGACTGGGCTTATATGTGCAATAAGATGTATTATAGCCCTCCCTTCATAACATGAAGCAGCCTGTGTAAGACATATCTGTAGGTCAAACCTGCTTGTCACCAGAACCTAATTTCCCAAGCCTGTGATTCATGTAGACAGACCATCATGGACTGACTGACTCACCTCTTTCCTTACCAGGAAGAACAACATGTCACATAAAAGAGAGTTACAGTGTTATTGTACTGCCCTGTCTCCTAGAAATTGTGTTTATATATGACGACTTTGAAAACAGCAAATACGTTTTTGAGGGAAATGTAATGCCAAGCAAATTATATTTTCTATTTAACATCATGTGGAAATGTTGCTTATTAATGTAGATGATTCCAAAAAAAGATGTTACTGACTTTATCAGCAAAATGTTCAATACCAACATATTTCATTTGATTTCCACCAAAATAGGCAATCTTGCAATACACTATCCACTCACACTGACTACAGCATTATTTATTTTATGATTATCTTTTTTATTAAAGAGGATCTTCACCTCACCTTCACCAATCATCACCTCTCAGTCAACTGAGATAGCTTCAAGTTGAGCAGCCATTTCTTTATGTTTTAGTCCCTAGATTTTGCTACAAAGTGAGTGCTCTTGACTGTCACGATACTCTTTGGCAGAGACTGCAGCTGACGCGATGCAGCAGCACAGAGGACAGTCTGCATGTAAGGCCCTACAATAACATTATCTTCTCTCTTCTGCTTAGAAGTGGTGAACTTACAGCTCACAGTACCTTCAAACAACAGTCTCTTTTGTTTAGTGTCTGCAAAAATGTTATTGCACACTGTCATTAGCGCCATTAGCTTGTTTACTATATTACAAGAACGCCGCTGTTACACTGAACGTCCCACTGAGTCTCAAAGTTTGAAACTTTCAAACTTTATTTGAAAAAAAAAACAGAAATGTTAAATATTTGTATTTAAGGGCCAAAGCTGGTTCAACTGACACAGTTCTGAGGCGGGTACAGCCCTAACCTTTTATGTTTTTCCTTATTTTCTGTGATATATAGGATGCAAAAATGTTGGATGTTTATATTAAATGTAGCCAAAGTTCCCAATAATCCCTGTGAGCTAAGACTTCCAGCTTCAGAATACTCTGAAGACTTCTAAGGGTTTTCCACACATTCATTTGTGGCGGCCCACCATAATTAAAACACCTGCCACCACGCATTTTTTTTATATTTGTGTAGCTGGATAATCATTAGTACCGCTATTGAAAAATATATACTATTCGGTTATTCACTGCACCACAGTCCCGGAGCACAGAGCGTACTTTGGGCACAAACGGAGCAGCAGAACTTTAGGCACAGTGAAAAGGAAAATTGTTGATTGCACTGGGTCTTAAAGTTAGTATTCACTCCCTCTGCAGCAGTGGCTCTTATGATCCAATGATCGGATTAGCTCAGACCGGATAGAAAGATCGATTATCTACACTGCAACTCAAGTTCCACAAGGTTCTACTGATGAAAAACAAAAAAACTTATAAAGAGTTCTGCCTGCACTGCATTCAGGGACCAGCAAAAACATTAGCATTTACAGAGGGGACACAGAATAGAAAAAAAGGACACACACATGCCCGCCCCTGGAAATCTACTCATTGATATATTACGACAATCTTATTCCACTGCAAATACAAAATTGTTTTTGAACAGCGTGTTTGACAGATTAGTCTGATGTCAGAATGTTTAAGAATCATGTCCCTGTGGTGGTTTTCCTCTGCTGACACTGCTTGATCTTGTCAGGAGTCTTTCCAGTATTAAAATTACCCCCGCCCTTCATCTCTGACCTCCCTCCTCCATGTCTGGTATGCCTTGAACAATCAGTTTGACTGGCAGAGTGACAGGGTGCTCACTCAACGCCAGAAATATAAAGAGTTCATTAATATGTATCCTCTAAGTCTTTTGCTACGTCCTTATAGAGAGATTAAAAATATATGCAAATTTTTAAGGAGAATTCTTTCAACAGAAATTGTGAGAAGGTTACCTTCTGCACATAGAAACTGCTTGGTGTGGTGAACGTAAAGCTCTGTGGACAAAGTCAGTGCAGTGGTGTGTGAGTAACCACACTTAGAGACAGATCTCAGCATAAATATAAATCTGATCACTGAGATCTATGAATGCCACATACGGATAGTGCACAGTGATTTGCGCTTTAGCTTGGCACTGATACAAAAAATCTAAAAGTAGAAAAGGCAATGTAAACAGATTAAAATGTCTTAAAGTGAGAGGAGAGTTAGTTGAAGTGGCAGTGAATGTGTAGATGCTGACAGCACAGGTGCTGCAGGTCCTCGATTTAAAATGCAATACTTGAAAGTGCAGCTAGAAACGTATAATTAATTCTGACGTTTGTGGGTGTTGGACAACTGTAGGCAATAACAGAATTTTTGACTGCAAGCTAAAAATGATAAACACTTTTGGCAAAGTGAAAGTTGGGGTAAAGAGAATTTCAAACTGGGCTGTAAACTTTTTTCACTTTCAAATGACAACAAAACTACATATACTTCACTACATTATTGACCAGCATCATCCTTGCTTCATGGTAAGCATTAAGATTAATTCCCTAATGTTCAGGCTGCCAGTGGTTTGTGCTCATGTTAGTACAAAGGTCAAACCAACTTATAGTGTTAATTGTGTGGGATTGCAGATAACATGAGGACCACTGTTCTGGTAGAGTCTACAGCTGATGTGATCAATGTATTATAGTTTTACACCATTATATTATTATCTTATTATCATTATCATTATTATTATTATTATTATTATTGAGAGGATTTCATGCTACCATACAAACTGTAGACCATGTGAGTTACGACTCATAGTCTCTACTCTTAGTGCCCCAGAATCTCTAAAGAAGAAGATATGGCTTGATTATTGGGTTGAAAAAGCAGGTGACTCATTAATACACCATATACCCTGCTGACATTTCAGGAAGGTATGAAATATTACATACCACCCAAGCCTAGTTTCTCTTTTTTTATCATTGTGTGTCCTCTCTCTAAATTCCGATGTTCTTACAGTTTTTTTTATCATAACACAGGCACAACTCTTCATGGGTTCATTTTTTCCTCAGCAGCAGTTTTTGGAATTTGAGTCACAGGGTGGGTATTTGATTTGTCAAAGCAGTCATAGCTGAACAGATTAGATCGATAGATGAGAGGAATGGCTGCTGCAAAGGAAATAAACGCAAACTTTTCAACCCAGTTCAATGAACAATTTGGTTCCACTTTCACTGTGCCAGGTGTTCTAGTGCTCCGCCTGTGCCCAGAGTACGCTCTGTGCTCTGGAAGTGGGGTGCAATGATTAAATGAATGGTATATATTTTACAACAGCGCTCCAAATGAACCATCCAGCTCTAAAAATACAAAATTAATGTGTAACAGGCAGCAGATGTTTTGATCGTTGCAGGACGACACAAATAAATGAATGGGTGGGAATTCCAGGACTATGAACAAGTATATAATTACAACCCCAAAACATCCAAACTATCCCTTTAACAGTGTGGAGTTTATTGAGCTCATCGGCTTATTTTGTTGTTTATCAGGTGCTTTTCAGTTAGAGTCTTCAGTTTTGGCTTCAAAGATCTGAAACAACAATAGGTTTCAGTCAGAGCTCCTTGCAATCATTGTGCAGGGGCTTCTTTCTAAAGCTTACATTGTGGACTATTGCTCACCCACCAATACAAGACAGCATCAATAATAGAAAAGGCAGAGAAACCAATTTCTCCAGAAATGCTGGTGTCAACAGACCAAACTGTGATGCAGCCACAAGGTGTTACATTTTGAGCAACAGGCACGACTAAGATCAGCAACCCATATCACCCACAGCTGAATGATCACATTTTAAAAAGCTATTCCTCTGTCTGTAGATGCCCGCATTTGACTGGGAGTAACAAGTTCATCCCCTCCACTGAGGCCTTGTCAAAATACATTCTGGTAAAAAAAATTTTTTAAAAATCCCTAAAAGGAGAGGATTAGGCAGGCCGAAGGACAGTGAGAACTTCAAAAACAGTAATTACACATGCATTGAGCATCACAGATATCCAAAGGTAGTGGTATCAAAGAGAGGTTTTTTGTTTCAAATATTAACAGTGTATTCTCTCTCTCTCTCTCCACAGGGTTATGATAAAAGGCATGAGGGTCTGTGCCAAATCTATTGGGAGACCCACAGAGATGATTACAGGTGCAACTTGTCTGTTACTGAATGGCATTTTAAATCAAACACAGACTAGAGGTGCTCACGCTGTCAAGAACCTGCTGAAAGGTCATGTTTACATCGTGTAGGACAGAAGGCATCTATGGGGAAAATACCCATTAACTCACAACTTCAATGTCCTTGTGCTTTCACTCTAGCTGTCTTTTGGAGACAGAAAACAATTTATTTAGCTCCAAGTCAGAAATAGAGCTGAAGTTAATAGCCATTTTTTTGTGATGAGCTGTTTGTCATGACTCATGCAAAAATGCCAAATGTTGTATGGATCCAGCTTCTCAAAATTAGAGAATTTTCTGTTGTCCCTTGCCTAACATTACAGTAACTTGAATATCACTGTACTGTTGGTCTGACAAAAGACATTTAAAGGTATGAACTTGAGGACTTGAAATCGTTATGGGCATTTTGCGATTAATCACTTAACCAAGAAAATATACATCAGATTAATTGATAATTTCAATTATTGTTAGTTTCAGCCCGAATCAGAGATATGAGTTTCCCAGTTATACTTAAAGGATGTTCAGTGGTTTAGATACTGAAATGAACAGTACTTGGAAAACAGAGATCAGTAACTGTTAGGAATTGTGCATCACATGAACACACCAGCTCAAGAAGTATTTCACTGCTGGAGTGACGGTCTTTTAAAAAACTAGGCTTTCTATACAGCTGAAAGATGCAAATACTTTTGAAATTGGTGGAACATGACCAGAGAAAAAAGAGGAAAAGGATTGTGGCATTCACTTTGTTCAAGATGTAGAAAACCTAAAACTACCAGAATGCGCTGAGGCGCACAGGACCAATAAATGCTCCCTCGCATTTGATCAGCACTGCTTTGCTTTTTTTTCCAGTTGTCCAAGTTACGATACAGGAAATAGTCTGACACCCACTTCCTGCTCGCAAATTCAAATTCTTGTATTACAGCCAAACAGTGCACTAAAATATGTTTCTGAAGATATTTTAGACAGTGTAGTGTATGTGTGTGTGTGTGTGTGTGTGTGTGTGTGTCTCTCTCTCTCTCTCTCTCTTTCTCTCAAGTACAATCTGCAGCTCTGGACCTATACTTGATGGAAGGCATACATAACTACGCTTAATGTTCTATGTCAGGGCTGGACCCAAATATTCTGCTATTCAAATAATTGTTGATTGGGTGGGTATTTAGTTTTCAATTTAGGGATTCAGATATTTATTGGGTTTTTTGTTACTGTTTGCAAAGGACATATGTCATTTCAATGTTTGTGAGAATAAATAAATTCTACAATTCTACAATTTCATTTAGCAGACGCTTTTATCCAAAGCGACGTACAACACAAGCAAGAATTTAGACTTAAGGAAAAAAACCCTTAGTAAGTGCAAAAAGTGCTTCAGGTGTGATTGGTCACAGGTATTGCCGTGTAGTGGCAGAAGAAGTGCCGCACAGCCCCCACATAAATACATAAATACATCTTAAACCTTAGATTTGTAGGAGCTAGTGTGCTCTACTTCTGTTTCACAGTGCTTTGTCAGGTTAATGTAAGTATTTTGCAGGTCTGTTATAATAAAAACTGTCAGCTATGTAATGTCACATAAAGTGCATATAAAGCCCCCCCATGTGCCTTCCTAAGCTTTGAATATTTGCTGTTGATCAATGCCAAAGTTCATAAGCCCAGAAAATGGTATTCTGGGCAGGCCTATTTTATTTACCTTCTGACAACACGACCGCAACCGTAAAAGAATATATTGTAAGTGATCTGGCTGTATTGTGCTTTATCAACATTGCCAACAGTAACTTTGTTTACATCATTTTATTCACTTCATCTTGCAGAGCAACACTGGGAAGGTTTATAGGTTTGTCTTGTTCTTAGGAGACTACGGCTGTGCAATCATTTGTTTTTATCCACTGTGAATGAGGTTTGCAGTGGAGATTACTTTTCTAATTTGCTGCTTGTTAGCGTGTTATCGTCCTCTTTCTTAATATTGACAATACTTTATGAATGCAATTGTCCAATTCGTTGGATCGGCATCCCTGGCCTCAAGTGTCCTTACATAAAAACGATCCCACACAGTGAGGTACTGATTTTATATTAGTGAAGAAGAAAACTTTTTGTATTGATTTGTATTCTGTATCATTAGATAGCCGGAGCTGCGGTATTGGGATCAGTATCTATAAACTTGTCAGCTCACTGAAGTTTACCACAAAATGTAACACTTAAAATGCAATCAGCATCCAAAACACTAACCTGCTCTCCAGTATTTTATGTCTTTTCTTTTGTCTTTTCCTTAAAGCCATTTTGGGTATTTTATGGTGCCCAGTTTTTTGATGGTGCTGTATAATTATTATTCGTTCTTCTATGGGGGTTTGTATGCTTTAGTGCCCATTTCCTGACATGGTGAGGTAAAGCCAATTTTCCACCTCAATGGACAAAAAAATTTGTTCTTTTGTATTCTGGTCTTAAATGGTTTTTAAAACTTTTATGCCCACACTTTACCAAATATTTCAGCAAGTCACACAATCCCTGACACCAATTCCCCTCCAAAATAAGACCTTTATGTGAAGCTGCCTATGCAACATTAAATAAAATGTGGTCAGACAGTACAACTTAAACAATTCAAATGTCTTATTCTTCACAGGATCACATCTGAAACTACGATTTTTACAATGTCTTTTTGAAATGATAAAGACACTGATTCCATCATAAGAACCAAGTACTGTCGTTCCAAAATAATGACATTCCTGCTCTTTTAAATTTACTCCACATTATTGTGATTGGTTGTCTGTTTCCAAATAACCTGTCCTGTGAGGTTGTAGACGGCTTGTCTCCGTGTGGGTAATTATGTTTCTCAGAGACAAACTAGTGTTGTGTTAATCGAACTCCACATTAAATCTACATTACTTTACAACCTCCTTACCACCATCATCTGTTTAATTGAGAACTCCATTTCTTTACTATTAGTCACGACAAACCGGAATAAGGAGTCTGCTGTTAAGGAGAAATCGCCTGCAGCCATCTTAGTCGAGTAAGCCGTTCTCTGAACACTCAGAAAGACCCAGATGGGATAACTTCATCCTTGTCAACTCAGCCTCTCTTTCATCTCCATCTCCCAGCTGCTGAGCCCTGTCATGACAGTAACATGTGCGAGGCAGTGAGTGACTTTTACGAGCGGCTCTGCAGGCAATTTTACCCTTTATGGACTCAGTGGGCTTTGAATGAAGGTTAAGCCTAATGCTACAGGATACTGCGCTCCATCATTATTGTGATGAAAATATTCTCAACGACATTTCAAGGGTAATAAAGGTTTAAGCTGAGATATTAAGAAGGTAGAAAGCATGATGCTGAAGGCGGCATCTCACAGCAAAATCATGACAAGCTGCTGCTTCTTTGCAAGTAAAATATACCCTAACTAGTACAGTGGAAACTGCTTATGGTGATCACATCTCATCTGTCCAGGTGAATTTGGTTTTAACCATTTTTTTTTCTTTTTATTTGTTTCTAATGCAGATTACCATCTAACTCAAACTGGTAAATATATTACATAAAGATAATGATCTGATTACATGAAGATGATGATAATCCATTACACACTGCGTCACAGACTACATTAACTTCTGTGTTGAGAACACTGTATCCACCAGGAAGGTACGGTGTTTCTCTAACACAAAACCCTGGGTGACCCCTGAACTGAAGGTCCTGCTGAAGGAGAAGAGGAGGGTCTTTGGATCTGGGGACAAAGAGGAGCTGAGGAGGGTGCAGAAGGAGCTGAAGAGAAAAATCAGGGAGGGAAAGGCCAGCTATAAGACCAAGATGGAAACCTACTTGCAACAAAATAACGCAAGGGAGGTCTGGAGAGGCCTCAAAACCATCTCTGGTCACAGCAGAGGCCAGGTGAGGGGACCTGAAGCAGGAGACCAGGAGTGGGCAAACGAGCTGAACCTGTTCTTTAACAGATTTGACTCTGCTCCCACTCCTCCCCCCACTCATCAAAGCACCGACCAGCTGGCTCTTTTTTCACACCACCTCAGCTCTCTGTCAGCCCCATCACCTCCACCACCACCCCTCATCAGCCCCTCCTCCGCCACCCTCGGCCTCTCCATAACAGCTGATCAGGTGAGAAGTGAGCTGAAGAAGCTGAAGGCGAGAAAGGCCACGGGTCCTGATGGCATCAGCTCCAGACTCCTGAAGGACTGTGCAGATCAGCTCTGCCTGGTTCTTCTGCGCATCTACAACCTGAGCCTGAGTCTGGAGAGGGTCCCAGCGCTGTGGAAGACCTCCTGTGTGGTTCCTGTCCCGAAGACAGCGCACCCCAGGGAGCCCAACCACTTCAGACCTGTGGCCCTCACTTCTCACCTGATGAAAACCATGGAGAGGATTGTTCTCAGAAACCTCCACCCCCTGGTGAGCTCACATCTGGATCCACTGCAGTTTGCGTACCAACCGGGCATTGGAGTGGATGACGCAGTCCTCTACCTGCTGCACAGATCCCTGACTCACCTGGAGGACACCGGCAGCACTGTGAGAGTCATGTTCTTTGACTTCTCCAGTGCATTCAACACAATCCAGCCTTCACTGAAGCTTGAAAAGAGTGGGAGTGGACTGTCACCTGGCTGCATGGACCATCGATTACCTCACCGACAGACCACAGTCCGTGAGGCTTCAGGACTGTGTGTCGGATATGGTAGTCTGCAGCACCGGGGCCCCTCAGGGGACAGTGCTCTCCCCCTTTCTCTTCACCCTGTACACTTCAGACTACCACTACAACTCTGGGAGCTGTCACCTCCAGAAGTTCTCCGATGATACAGCCATCGTTGGGTGCATATCTGAGGGGGACGAGCAGGAGTACAGGACCGTCATCACGGACTTTGTCAACTGGTGTGAGCAGAACCATCTCCAGCTCAACGCCAGTAAGACAAAGGAGATGGTTATTGACTTCCGCAGGAGGAAGACACCCCAGACTACACAGGTGAACATCCAGGGTCTGGACATTGAGATGGTGGAGACCTATCGATACCTGGGTGTTCACCTTAACAATAAACTGGACTGGTCTAATAACACAGATGTCCTGTACAAGAAGGGCCAAAGTCGTCTCCACCTGCTGAGAAGACTGAGGTCCTTTGGAGTGTGCAAGACTCTGCTCCGGACATTCTATGACACTGTGGTAGCATCTGCTCTTTTCTATGCAGCGGTCTGCTGGGGAGCAGGGAGCACAGATCGGGACAGAAAGAGACTGAACAGACTGGTCAGGAGGGCCGGTTCTGTCCTGGACTGCTCCCTGGACTCCATTGAGGAGGTGGGTGAGAGGAGGATGTTAGCAAAGCTCACATCCATCATGGACAACCCCTCTCACCCACTGCATGAGACTGTGGGGGCTTTAAGCAGCTCCTTCAGCAACAGACTGAGACATCCACCCTGCAAGAAGGAGCGCTACCGCAGGTCATTCATCCCATCTGCAATAAGACTCTATAACATCAGCATCACTGGCTGATGGGAACAAAACTGGCTTCATCCAAAATTCATCCCAGAGTAATTTTCACAACAAATTTTTGTACTATTCTCTAATCCATCTTTTGTGTACATACTATTCTATTACTTAATTATTATTATGTGTACATACCTTATTTCCTCTATGTACATACTTATTTTATTACTTATTTATTGTTATTTGTTATTGTTATTTTCTTTGTTACATTTCACTTTTCTTTTTTCATGCTGCTGTAACATTTGGAATTTCCCCCAATGGGGGATCAATAAAGGAATATTCAATTTTATTCTATTCTATTCTATTCTATGATCCTGGGGGTCTTCTAGACTTTCCAAATGTTATCAGAGTGAGCAAATCAAATCCTGATGGTCAAATGAGTCATTTCGCAGTTGTTTTGACGCTAAAAAAATGTATCCACTGATTTACAAACGTCTCTTTTTCAATGTAAGCCTATGGGGGGAAATGTTTTTTCTGGACCCCATAGCATCACATGACAGTTTAATTCCACTTTTGGCCACAATGTAAAATTTGCTTAAAGCCTGGCACTGTTCCTAGTGGCTCATAGGGGCTACTGAGGGGGGAAATATTGAAATGAACTGCAAATGACACATAATGCATGCATTTAATGTCATGTTCGGGGGCCACAATAAATGTTTATGATGGCTGCCATCAGCCAGTGGGCCACTGTTTGAGGAACGATATTTAAGTCAACTCAACATGAGTGGGTTTTTTTTTTACTATTTTCTGTCATGTTAATAAACTACGCCCTGCATTTTTCAACCTCTTTGCAGCTGCCTTTGAATCTGTGTGGTCTATTTTACTCTGATCAAATTCTTTTTGGCTTTCAACGGACAAATAAATCAATTCTTCCATTTGCCTACAAGCTCTCAACTGCAACAGCTGAATACATTAAACTGATGCAACGCATATCATTACACAAACACCAATAATCCTATCTTGCCTTGATAGAATAAAATATCATCAATCTTTAATGATACTTATGGGAAATTGTGAAGTATTAAAACTTAATTTGGTTGAAGGTAATTTGCTGCAACTATCACATAAGCACCCTACGCCTTGTTTGCAAAAAGACTAATATTACTTAAAGGATGTTCAGTGGGAAGAAAAGAATGTGACCAATATGGTAATTAATTTAATGTTATGCATCTTTAATCTGTAATGTAAAACTTGATGGAGACAGGGGTTTTCTGATAGCACTAATCCAATTGCAAAATCAAAATTAAGCATCTGAAATCTGACGTACATAATTATTTTCACTTTCTGCTAATGTCAGGTGTATTTGATTATCAAATGTGTGTCCCTGTACCAACAGCATGCTCAGGAGGATTACTCTTTTTTGGCCCGCCTATGCTTTTTCTCTTTGGGATCATTTTTTGAGCTATTATTTTTTGTCAAAGTCAACCTGAGATTCTGAGGTACCTATTGTCCTGATTTTATCTATGGAGCCTCCATGCAAAACAGACATCAGAGATGGGTAATATTCGTGTTAGTTGTATTTTAAGTATGTATATCAGGGATATTTGAGTGTTTTGGAGATAGTAAAAAATCCAAATGTAATTTGAAACAAGACACTTTAGAGTGGAGTAATGTTGTATTTTAAAACAAGACAAGGTCTAAACCTAGTATTTGGTTAAACTGTGTGTGAAACACTCATCAGGATTTTACTATGAAACAAGGGCTTTTAATTTGAAACAAGAAGTGGCAACAGGCAAAAACTTCGTGTAAATACCTGTTAAAACTAAGAACAGTATGTTTAGACCCACTCAGACAGCAGAAGGGAACTGCTTTCTCTAGAGCTGTACCCACTGATCATTTCTCACAACCTGCCCCTCTTCAGCTGCAGTCGCTGATGTACGCCCCCATGTGGCTGGTGGAAGCTGCACAGCCATCTGTCACTAACAGCCAAGTTCTGCTTGCAACAACAGTTTGTAAAACGTCCTATTGGTGCCGCTTTATTGGCCAAACCTATAAATGGTTCAAACCCTAATAGTTAGAATAATAAATTTACTTTAACAATATTAACAGCAATTTTGGTTGGTGTCTCCAGTTAATTAATGAATGGGAAATGTTGATGAAACTGGGTTTTCAAAACTATGATATTGGTCGTGACACAGCCATGTAGGTCAAGTTTCACAATAATAAATGCCAGCTTGATGAGCTCGACAATACACATTCATACACATTTGATGGAGCACAGGCAATCCAGCCCCTGCTCAGCGCCCGAGAGACCAGAGACAGAAAACAATGAGGAGAAATACCCATCAAAAAAGATTGAAAAGTCATTTGAGGAGAACAGATGCAGAGGTGTTTATATGTTTATAAATCTGTTTTTGTTTTGTTTGTTTTTTTTAAATAAAGGCCGGATCAGTTTCTCCCATTAATTTAAGTGCTCTCACTGTGGGGGTTATTTTCCAGCTGTGGCCAAATTGAGAAGGGAATATTGTGTGCATGCAAACGTTCCTTCCCTGTGGATCATGTTACTCACCCTGCTGAGGTGATTACTGTGCAGCAGCAGCCCCGTGAGCTTCGTCAGTGATTCCTCCACACGTCTCGTGAACTCTACAGACGGCTGCCTCTGAGAGCAGAAGAGGTCCATCGCTCGAGCTGCGACCTGGCAAGCCTGAAGGACCAGGACCATGGGTGCCAGCGGATAGGGCTCCCTGCAAGTTGTCACCACCGAGTCCATGAGCTGGCACACAGTGTCCACCAACACTGACCCTGCATCTCCATCTGGGCTGAACCACAGTGACTCCAGGCCTCTGTTGTCTCCCTCTACTCGATGTAGGGAGCACAGCGACTGGAGTAACTGCACATGAGGAAGCATGGCATTCCCACCAAGACTTTTGTGGTGAGTGGACAAAACTGGTGGCAGAGGGGACGTGACAGCAGGCTTGGGGTCCTGTAGCAGGAGTTCAGGAGTCTCTGAGTCTGACTGAAGGTCTGTGCTGTGTGCCTCACTTCCTGGACCAAACAGATCCTGTGAAGCATTGTCCACGTGGCTCTCAGGACCTGGACGGTTTGACACACAGAAAATGAAGTTTTCAAAATAAGTCTTGTGTTAACTTAACACAGTAAAAATAGCACCAATGCATATGTACATATCCGTGTATTATTCTGTACATAGAGCCAATTGGACAATTCCAGTGGTTAAGTAACTAAGTATATTTACACAAGGACTGTACTTAAAGGTCTGATGTGAAGGGTTTAGGGGGATATATTGGCAGAAATACAATCTTTTCTTTTAGTACCTAAAAATAAGAATTATTGTGTTTTTGATATCTTAGAATTGGCATTTATATCTACATAGGGAGCGAGTGCTTGACCACAGAAATCGTCATGTTGCACCACCAAACACTGACTCGAGGTGACCATCTGCATTTTTGGGTGGCAGAAACGTAGCTAACAGCCCCTTTGCAACAAGCTGCGTCTGAAATTCATTGGGTTTTTTTAAAGATCATTTTTCGGGCTTTTTGCCTTAATCAGACAGGACAGCTTAAGCGTGAAAGGGGGAGAGGGAGGGGATGACATGCAGCAGAAGGCCAGTTAGAATCAAACCCGCGGCCGATGAAGTGAGGACACAGCCTCTGTGCATGGGGCGCCCGCTCTACCACCTGAGCTACTGGGCCCCCCTTAAAAACACACAGTTGATTTTTTGTTTTTTTCATGCTTTATTTATTGTTTCACCTGTTTCAATCACAGCGTCCGTTTGTTTTTGAAGGGAAGAGACTTCTGTGGATAAATCAGCTCCTAGTAAAAACCTTCTGAACATCCAACACTTAAGGAGTTCTTACAGAGAAGAGTTTTAGCAGGCTACAATCCCCAATCCTCATCACTAGGTGGCGCTAAATACACCTAAATTTTCCACACTGGAACTTTATATACAATTACGAGGTAGCATATTTCCATTTTGTGCTGGTTTATAATTCTGCTCCAGAGGAAAATATTTACTTGATTACAATTATTTTATACCTTTAGTTACTTTACAGATTCAGATCATTAATACAAAGTAAAATCAGCTAACATTCTAACATTCTGATATATTATCATGAATTAAAATAATCATGATAATCAATGATAATCACAGAATTATGTCATAATAATTGAGGTACATAATTAATCATTTCCAATATGATCCATGTAGTTATCATCAGGACACCTCACAGACGACTGTGTTTACATTTTAGTTTCTGCCTCTATGGTTTTATTCTATAAAATAAAACTTTTTTTTAAACAAACAAAAAAAATCATTAACATCCAAAACAGCAGGCCCACACTTCTTGGGGGAAATTGCACTAAATTATACGTTCACATTTTCTCTTTCTGTAAGTAAATTGTTTTGTTTTTTTGCTGAATAAATATGAAAGGAGAACACAAAGGCAAAATCCAGAGCGGGGAAGAAACTGACGCCCACAAATATGCATTTTAGCAAGTCGGTATAAATGCTTTTCAGATAAGCATATGTGAAGGTAAACAAGTTTTTCTTTTCCATTTTGAAGGCAGACCATGATTCTTAATTATATTTTTAGTCCCTAAATTCACATCAGCGAGCTGCTAAAATCTGAATTATAGCGGTTGCAACTCACAACTGTATGCGCAGGTGGACCTTGGTTATCATTTTCACAGGCCACAGCCATAAATGTCTCTCCTCAGCCCTTGAGGTTTTAGATTTAGGAGGATGAGTGTTTTCCTTGAGACAAATGCTGTTATAAAGGCAACACTATTTATATCTGTGTGTGTTTTCATATGGAGTAGGCTGTTGTTTCAAAGTGACATATTCCACTGGGAAACAGTGTCACCCATTCCTAAAAAATGAATGATACCATCATTTTAACCAGTCATGACACTTTAACACCAAACAGAGTGCAATGCAATATCTTTTTTATGGTTATATCAGCGTAAGTATAAAAAGGTAACACTGAAAACTGGTCGGCACAATAAGACCTGAAGGCTATTGCACGCAAGCATAACATAAGTATTTTATTAAGTATTGTAAGTCTTTCAGGTAAATGCGCGTTCACGGCTTTCATGAATAGACCATGGTGTCAATCACAGATTTTCCTGATGCGGGCATGCAGCAAAGTGATCAGCAGCTTCGCATGGAGTGTATGAGGAGGAGATAAAGCATATAATTTGCAAAAAAAACCAAAAAAAAAAACAACAAAGAAATGCAGCCTTTATAATTAAACAGAGTCAAAAAGCCTGGCAAACAACAGGAGACTAACTGAATGTGTAAATAAATATAGGCTACAATTAAAAATTCTGAAATTGTGGAAGAATGGCGAAATGGTCAATGATGCCCACTCACAAACGAGGGACTTGGGTTTGAGTCCCCTTTAAAACAACCTATGTCTCTTTGGATTTGGATCAAAACATCTATTTATTACTCACTACCTTTAACTTCAGCTGCACCAACATGTCAAAATTACCACATAAGGAGAGACTTCTTATTCTTACAGATCAGCTGGACACTTTATCTTGAAAATTAGCAGTGGAAATTAATGTTCCAGAAATATAGTACACTAACACTTATTAAGATATTTAGCACACGTTTTTCATCCAAAGCAACATGTGCCACCTCCACCGCACTCATCCACAATGCCACACATACCATCTGTGGTATTGTGAGCGTGTCAATGATGAGGGCAATGACCTTCATCAATGGCTTCACTGAAACCACCTTTGCAACTTCATCAGCCATTTCTAATCATCTAAATAATTTCAATGATAGCATACGACGTAATATATGCTACATAATCACTGAGCTTTGAGAGAAATAAGAATAGGAGTCTTGACACAAAAGATATTTGGGGAGAGGTGGTGTGGTTCATAGGTGTTCTGACTTTTGTCTGACAGGCCCAGGTTCTAATCTCATTCATAACATGCATTATTTTTAACTTTACAGTGAGAATGATAACAGTAGGCCTACTTTACTTAACTACAGCGCAGAAGCCTGTTTTGATGCACGCTAATAAAAATGAATAAGAGCAGAAGTTTAAAGAGTGAGAGTAATGTAAGAATTTTCTGCACTCTGATTTATGAAACCGTAGAAACGAGTATATGTGTAGGATAAGCAGCTATAAACCTGACAACTCCACATTCATGAGCATTGGATATGTAATCATTAGCGGTGTTGTGAGATAACTTCAGGACAGTAAACTCAGTGTCAGGAGGATGAACATGTCCTTGAGATATCCTCTCCTCGGACTAAGACACACTCTCTCTGCTTATGTAGCTTTGTAAAATTGTCCGCACTATTTTTTGACAGGAGCTCACCTTTCAGCTGACGCGCTTATCAGTTTTAACAGCAACTCTGCAGCTCACTGAATACATTATTATTTAACTAATACTCTCTAAAAGCTGTGGAGGAAATATTCAGATATTTTACTTCAGAAGAAGTACAAGTACCACACTGTGAAAATACTTCACTAAACAGGCACCCAGTGGCTCAGTTGGTAGAGCGGGTGCCCCATGTACCGAGGCTATGTCCGTGCTGCTGTGACCGCGTTCGATTCTGGGCTCGGCCCTTAAATCCATGTCTCATCCACTTTCTCTCCCCCTTTTACACTTAAGCTGTCCTATTAAATGAAAGCCAAAAAAGCCCCAAAAATAATCTTTAAAAAATATCTCATATCTTTCCCAACAAGCTGTGACAGTTTGACTTTTTGCATTCTCTTGTTTTAATTTTGATATTTGCGTGAGGGCTGCCAGCCCAGCCTCTCTACTGGTACTTAAGATAGGTCAGTCACATTTTGTTTCATTTGTAGTTTTCTCTTAATATTTAAATCAAACGAAAAACAACAAAAAGATGTACATCAATCAAAATGTACACCCTACACATCCAATGACCATACTCAACCCAACAAGAACTACACAATCACAAAATATTAGTGCTAAACCAAGATATCCATATACTGTATTTAAAGACTTTCACAAAAACACCCACATTTCCAAGGTCCCAAAGTCCACAAAACCAGTCCATGACCCAGCTCAGTGTTCCACTACGGATTTTCCCTCATGCTTTCTTTAGTCCAGGTTAATTCCATTGACAAAAAAATGATACATGTTCAGTTCGTTAATGTACATTTACTAAAATTAAGTTAAGTTAGCAAAAAGCAACCATCCAAATAAAAAATTTAAAATGAAAAGTTTTTGCTTTTACTCAGTCAGTCAGTCTGAAAGTCCAAAAAAAAGAGCCTGTTTCTACCATTTACTATAATATATCTATGGTTTACACACCCATTTACTATTCACAGCCTGTTTCCTCCAGGTGCAACAAAAACTGGGGTCTGCTTCTGCAAAACGTTTAGTTAAGTTCTTATTACTAAAGGCGACCCTTCCTCAGTTTTCCCCTCCACCCATGCCGTGCACTCTCAGCGGCAGGTTGCGGACAGGTCAAAGTATTTAGTCTGCTAGATATCTGGGATGTGTCTACTTTGCATCAGCTCACGTCTTTTCACACAAACAGAGCTGAAGCACCTATTTTTGAGTGCCGTGTCAACACAGAGCAGAAAATCAGTGCCACAGTAGTATCGGCAGAGGACGTGCTCTTACTGTTACAAACATTCTACTTACATGACTGATATTTTGCGTTACATCCATGGTGTCAAGCCTACCTGCTGCCTCTCTGTTGCTCTTTGTGTTTGATGTCATTCTGGTGATCAGTAATTCCTGCCGCAGCCTCAGCACCTCCTGCTGCAGCCCCTGGGCTTTTTCCTTCCAGCTTTCATCCTGGCTCTTCAACTTGCAGGCCAAAGCCTCAAGGTATTCTCTGCCACTCATCCCTGAGGGCTTATTCTTTATTATAGCCACAGCCAGGGCCACTTTGGCTTTCATTAAAAACCACTCGGCTTGACCCGCTCCTAAAACAGAGTGAGGAGGATAGAGTTTTCAGTGAAGTCAACCAACAAAACATCCACAGCGGCCAAAGAAGTTCAAAATTCAGCGACATTGATATTTTTATGAGAAATCACTTTTTACAAAAGAGTATGGCCTCAAAATAATATTTTCTTTTGCTGACGCGTACAGCAAAGACAAGAAACTTTAGAAGAGGGACCATGTGTCTGCACATCCAGGCAAAAATACTCAGGTGCAAGACACAAAAAAACTTCACAACCGCACACAAAGGAGGTCTGCACTCTGTTAGGCTGCAAATAAAGAGTTTATTTCTCCTCTTCTCTTTTCAAGGCGACATTTCGATCTACAACGTCTTCTTCCGGCAGAGAAACTTTCCAGTCAAAACAAAAAACTGTGCACTGCTGGAATGATTCCTAAAATACTTGAGGAATGGTAAATTAATCTGCAAAAATGTTTATTGTCAAAATCACTCCAGCCTCTCATCTAATCAATTTGTAGAGAAAAAATAAATAAATAATCATCACTTTCAACCCCAAACATATGCATATTTGGCTTAAAGATGGCTAAAACTTCACCACCCTGTTTAGTTTAGTAGGTGAACTGAGGCTACATTTAAGTACATCTACTCAAGTACTGTACATAACAGCAAATATTAAGTATGAGTACTTCACTTTAGTCTCATGTCATGACACTTTATACTTCTACTTCACTACGTTAGATAGAATTATTTACACAAAAAATATAGATAACTCTGAAAATAAGATTCATTGTAAAAAACTAAAACACCAACAATGTACAAAATTTGATCTTAAAGATAGTAACACAAAAGCTGATTTGTCAATGTTAAGTATAGTCAGGAAAATATACTCAGAGTATTATAAGTACTCAATGTAGTATAATATTCATGTGACTCTTACATGATTATATTATTTCAACAGATGCATGAATGGAAAAAGTGGGATTTTACTGATGTAGGTTGAGGTGGAGCTCATTTTGAACTATTAAGTAATGATGATTAATTGAATTATGGGTAAATCTTAAGATGATTATTTTCTCCTTTTAGTTTGAAATTAGGGGGGGAAAAGCAAAAAATGCCATGACAATAACTCAGAGCTCAAACTGACACCTTAACATAGTTTGTTTCTTAAAAAAAAATAAGTCCAAACATTAATATTATTACAAAAACTTTTTTTTTAAGCTGGATCCATTTTATACATATTGTTGCAAGGAAAATGATTCAGATGCTTATTGCAATGTTGCCTTACTTGCATAAACTGTTGGGTAGTTTCATTTTTAACAAAACATTTTCCTAAGTTACCTCTTGCTCTTTGTATGTTTTGTATGCAAAAATATTTTTTGCAAACTAACCATTAACTAAACCTAAAAATTTTACATAAATTACGTCAAGGTGCTTAAGTTACAATTCCAACACTGCTAAAAAAAAATTTTAAAAAAAAGCCATTTAATTTTACAAATACCAAATTCTTAAAAATAGAATAAAATAACATTTTTTATGGAGAAATACAGCTATTCTCTTTATTGAAAACGTTTGTGGACTTTACAGTACTCAGATTTAACGTTCAGAGTCCGACCCAGCTGTGTTTACTTCAGGCTATAGCTAAATAATAACCATTAGCTAGTCCGATAAAGCGTCCATTATCGGACACATAACATAACCATATTCATATTGTTGACACTTAACCACATATCATGCTCCTTTACCTTTGCCCAAATCTACCGTTCAGTCTAGTCCCAAATATCTGACTGTAATTTTAGAATGATACCACATTATGCTATTATTTTGTAATTTAGCTAGTTAATGCTATGTGCTAATCCAAACATAACAAGCACGGAAGGTAAAACTAAGAATATGTGGGGGGTTTGAGTGTAGCCGATATAACTGTCTATATCTATCTGTCTGAAAACGATGATGCCATTATTTGCAGAAACAAAACAAAAAAACACACTTTTAAATTAAACTATGTCGAACTACCACAGCTAGCTAAACTTAGCGTGATGCTAGCTTACATTAGCTCGGGAACTACGTTACGAAATCAAACAGATAACAGTTACGTGCTCTACATTGCCCCTTCAAACCCTTAGTACTAACTGTGGGGACGAATGAAATACCCTTTTAAATTAATTACCTCTTAAATGGCCATCCTCAGTTTGCATTGCGCGGTGTCCCTTATCCTCAAACTCCACACTGAATGTTTTCAGTGGATAGGTGTGCTAGTTTAGTGTCAGCGGCGGGACAGGTGTTACACTCAAATCTGCGCCCGTCACACTCGGTGACTGCCGCATCACGTGACGAGGTCAGCCGTGACGCTACTGATCTAACAGCTCACAAGCGTGACCCTGAAGAGTTGAAAATGATTGTTGTTTCATTTTTGCTCATTTTAATCGGCTGTAAAAAAATATATATAATATAATTAGGTGAGGTATGAGGTTTTAATTGCAGGACTTATAGGATTTTACAGAGTGGTATTTGTACTGTCGAGTTGATGATCTGAAACTTTGCTTACAGGAAAACTCAGTACATTACTTAATTAGTCTACTCTGGACTCTTAATAATGTGCAATAACTACTTTGATGTGCAATAATCCAGTGCAATAACTACATCCATGTAATGGATGTAGTTATTGTAGTTATTGTAATATTCTGTATTCAAATGTTGGTAATCTGTTGTTTTATTTATCACATTGTAGAAACAAGAACAAAATGTACATGTACATTTATTTTTTAGTGTTTAGATATATATCAATTTTACATTAGTACTTATGTTTAAATTTTATTTATATATTCTATACTTTCCTACGCCTTTTAAGACTTTTGAATGGGAGCATCTGTAACTAAAGGCAATTTCCCCTCAGGGGTCAATAAAGTATTTCTGATCTGATCTGTGTACTTCTTAGATTACCATACTTTTTTATCATTAATAGTTTTCTTTTTTGTTTGTTTGTTTGTTTGTTTGTTTGTTTGTTTGTTTGAAAAAAATGGCACATTTTTAAGATGGGAAATTGTCAGGTCTGTCTTTATGTTTAAACTTACAATTATTTAATCAATTAATTGTCTTTTGAAAAAAACATGAAAACTTTTTTCCTCAAATTTTTTCCTAAATCAAAGCTCACAGCAACATAATGCATATACTTTGATGACAGTGCATAGCCTATCCATTCAGTTTCACATACTACATTAAATTCTTAACATCCAATTAATCGATCATCAATTAATAGTCATCATCCCTTGTATAATTACTAGGTCACAAAATGTCCAATCTATAATTTCTCATGGCATTCAAATATTATATTACAACACTAAACAGGTGACTTTTTTGTTGTTGTTGTTGTTTGTTAATTTGTGATATAACTCACCTGTTCCTCTTGACAGCAGATTTACAGTGAAACCTGAGTGCTTTTCCTTCAGAATACTAACAGCAAAAATGAGACGGAGGAAGAACATTCAGAGAACATGAACTCATGCTCAAGAGTTATAAAAACAAGTCACATGAAAGTCAGAGGAACCATAAGCGCCACTGTAGGAACCGGCTCCTGTATCTACCCTGCTGAAGTGTCCTTGAAGAAGATGCTGAGTTCCCAGCAGCTCCTGGGAATGCTGCTGTGTGGGTGACTGTGACCTCTGACCTCCCCGGCAACAGGACGAGCGTCCTCCTTGGAGATCAGAGGAGGTGTACGGACATGAATCGAACAGATGCTGGGCTGTTATCAGCAGGGGTCAGGCTAAGTGGCCATGTCGTCTGCTTTGCTCGCCAGCTGACCGCCTCATTATCATCGGGATCGTTAAAAGGTCAGCGCATTGAAGAGGAGTTTTCATTGATTAGTGAAGATGTCGGCCTGAAGTTCAGACATGCAGGTTTGTCATGTGAGGGTTCAAAAAGGAAGGACTTAAATCACAAAGTCAGACCTGGTGCTGATGAGGTGCTCCTGAGCAAGGCAGCAACCTTCAGATGGACCCTTAGAGCTGCTCAGCAGTTTGCAGTGCAGCTGAAGACCTGATATGATCAGTCAATGAACTGAGTCAATCAACAGTTATAACTCATTAACCCTTTGAAAACTGGATCAGCATTATTTTTCTCGTGCTGTGTTCAGTTACCCTTCACAAGCTATTTGACCCTTTGAAATCTGAGAAAATCGGTTTGATTTCTTTCTTTCTATCCTTAAGAATCCGACTTAAACTGCCACTCCTGTCACCACCACAGCAACCACAGCTGATACGACTTTAAAGCCTGCAGCTCAAAAGTCGATTTCGGATAACATGATGAAAAAAGGCAATGACCAACTTGTCAAGAAAAGTCCGACATATTGCAGGAGTTTAATAAAAACTAAAATTTTAAATAAATTTTAAAATATTTCAAAAAAGGGGAAAATGTTCCAAAAACTAAAACTGTAATTATAATGGACATATGGGAGGCAAAGATACTGCAGAAGCTGAGTTTGAGCCAAAAATTGCAGCCCTTCACAGGGTCATAACTCAGTTGTTCATCATCACAGAAATACGAAAAATTTTGATATCATTCCATGCAACTTACATTTTCAGAGGACATCATTATTTCTGATGTCCATCGAAAAATGAATGTCCATAAAAATCTGCGAAGAAATTGTAGAAAGAAAACGCTTTAGAACTTGCAGATTTGATCCTTTTTTTGTCACCTGTCTGTATGCCGTCGATAGATTTAGACTTTGCCTCCAAACAAACAAAATATGTGAAGCAAGTTTAAAAAGACTTTCACCAGAAGTCCTGTCATCTTTGAAGACAAACGAGGAAGACCAAAGTGTCCACATGGGGGCACTCATGGAGAGCTGAAGGGAAGGCAAAGGTACTGCAGGAGTTGTGTTTGAGTCAAAAATCGCACTCCTTCTGAGAGTCATAACTCTGTTAAATGTAGTCACACAGACATGAAACATATTGATATTATTCAGTGTGACTTACACTTTATGGGATATAAGTATCTCTGAAGTCAAGCGAGAATAAATGTCCATAAATCTCTTTGCAATTCAAAGAAAGAGAGAACTTTCTGGAGAATCATAAAATTGTTCAGTTCAGGTGACGGTGAAGGCCATAGCACATGATTCGTGTCATTCTCATCAAAGTGTTCAGTCTGCCTTCGTGCTCTGTGTCAAAGCATCTGCACTTTGTCGTTTCTTAACTCATTAATTCAGATTTGTCCCTTGTAATTTGTTACCCGTCTGTGCACAAACAAAAAAAAAGGTTAAACAAGTTCATAGAGACAACATCAGAACCTCCGTCACCTTTGCTGTCGTGTGAGCATCACAGATTTCAGATTTAACACACACAGAGAGGAGATAAAGGATGAATCCATCAGGGAGCGCTGTCTCTGTTCAGAGTATTAATGCAGGACGGACAGGATGAATGCATGAAGGAGGAGTTTTATTGTAAGCCTGCTATATTCTCATTCCCCTGACACACTCGGTGGCTCTCTGGAGAGCTGTTGTTATCCATCAGCTGGAATACGAAAGGCTGAGAAAAGGCTGCGTCACTCTGCTGTTCTTCAACCCTTCATCCATTATATTTCAATCCTCTCTGCAGCGCCTGTTTAAACTACCAAACATCCCTCATGATGACACACCAGTTGTTGCATTTTTCACATATACAGAAATTTAGCATGTAGAAAACACGGCTTGTGTTACTCTACCCTGACATGTTATTGTGTATTGTGAGTGAGACTTCTCTGCTGATTCATTTCTTGCTCTCTGCTGCCCTCCCCTGTGACAGGGATTCATATTTAAGAGAATCAGATGGGAAATAAACAGAAGCCACCAGCAAAAGGCTGCTAAATCTCCCCGAGGCTGATGGATGGTTTGGTCTGAGGCAGGTATTGTGAGAGGAGCTGCTGTTCGAGACGTGAGGCAGATGAATAAATATGTTTCCTAACCTTCTGAGACAATTGATACCTGAAACAACCCAAGCTGCTTCATTGATGTGTGCTAAAAATTTGATCACAAATGAGCAACTAGCAGGGAAAATTCCCACAGCATTGGCTACTGTTACCTACAAGTTGCAATAATGCTTTAAAAAAACATTTTAATCTAATGTTCAAAGAATGTTTTATGGATGTTTAGCATTTCAAAGTCCCTACAAGGTTAAATGCTGACTAAGTTGTGACGTTTTCACTGCAACATTCTGAGAATGTTTTGGTGATGATATAATAGCATATTCTTTTATAAAAATGTTACACTGAAAACAAAGGAAGAACATTTTCAAAGCAATATTCAGAACATGTTTTTGAGGACTGAGATTACAGATCTTTTTTTTTAAAAGATATTATAACCAAAAAATACATTGTTGACATTTTTGAGCTTTATAGAGAAAGTTACCCTATCTGGGAACTAAAAGAAAACCTGCCACTGAAAATGTTATAAAACATTGTATTGGTTGCATTGTGCCATTCTCAGAATGTTTTTAGAGCTAAAAATTGCTGGCTGGGTGGTCATTTACTGTGGATCTTCTGTTAGTTGTGTTAAAATATTAGGAGATCAATTAGTTAGTTAAAGCTTGGGCAGGGAGCAATCTGGAAAAGTTAAAAAGACATTTTCCTCCTGCAGTTCTCCCCTTTCTGTCTCAAGCCCCTCCCACCAGATGAACATGGACATATGCCTGTCCTTCATACAGTAACACGTTGGTTGATTTCTTCAAGTGCATTGCTTCAGCCCCTCCTTGCCCCTCTCTCTGTTTTTCTGACCAAATTTGATGTCAGTCCATTCTATAGATAATGCAACTCAAAATCACTCAAAATCTCATTTGCTAGTAGAGGTCAGGGGGTCACCAACATAAAAACATAAAAAGGTGTTTCAGTTACAATCCATTGCGAAATTCAAGTGAAAGTTGTTGTGAAAAAAAAGCTCAAAATCGTACAACTAGTCCAGATTATTCCGAACACATCACCTCACTAGTTAAGAGTCATTTCCAGTTTATATAGTCTAACTTCTTTCACTTTGACATGTTTCTGTGTGACTCGCCTCATGTTGTCGGTTCATTTCTTGCAGTCTGCCGCCCTCTAGTGAAACAATACGCTGTGAAAAACTGCCTCTTATTATTCATATTTTAATAAGAATACGCAGGAAGGGAAATAACCACAGAGCCGGCAGCCAAATGCTGCTAAATCTCCCCTGAAGCTGATAAATCTGTCAGGTCTGCAGGCTGCTGTGTTGGGTCGGAGGCATGGTGGAAGATTGGAGGCAAAGAGAGGAGGAGGAGAGCTTTTATGTGCTGTGTAAATGTCTATTTCAGTTGCCTCTTTCAAGCTTTTTAATGGGCCTATACTATAAAATAACTGTTGTCTTATGCACACATAATAATATTGCCTGTTAGGAATAATTGGCTACACCCATGTTTGGGCAGAGACATTGTCCATCACCTCAATTGATGTGGCATCTATCGCACTTTGAGGTTATATATGAATTATTGTTCATTAGGTTTCATATAAAGTATGAACAGTGAGGTGGAACTTCCTGTTAAGGGACATAAAATTAAGTTGTAATTACATAATCTATAGTTATGATAACTGATAAAAAAATAGAGGTTTGGAGGCCTTGGGAGCTTTAATTTAATTAACTTTTTTGGCTGTTGTTGTTATTGTCAGTATTCATTTATGATAATGATGATGATGATGATTATAATTGTTATTATCATTATTAATGTGGTTGTTGTTGTTGTTAATTTTAACATTATTATTGTGAATGATATTATTATTAACATCAATATTGGGAAGTGGCATGATAATATTTATGCGGGATAGAAGGAAAAGGGATGGGACATAAGTTTTCTTTCCACTCCGTTTGGGCGTGGACTGTTTTTGTCAAACTTTTCTAGCCCTTTGTTGCCGTTTGTTGTTTTTTGTTTGCTTGATTTTTTTTGTTTTTATTTGATGCTCCATGTTCAAATAAAAAAATTTCAAATTCAAATTCAAATGAATACCATGGTGACGATAATCTGATACTTATCTTAATAAAGCGGTACAAGTTGCTAAAATTTAACTGACACTTTGAACATCTACAAGTCCATGATGACAACTATTATTTTGTCAGCTGGTGTTTTTTTTTTTTTTTGTCATATGTCACGCTGATTTATAGAATCCTAATGTGAACGCTGTCATGTTATGTTCTTTTCTAAATTTAATCTTTTTTTTTGCATAAATGAAGCTGTAAATCATCTTCTTATCTGGCAATGTTATACAACAATTAATGAAATATTCCAAAATGTTTCTATCATTAACAAACCTGTTGTGTGCATTGACCTAATCTACATGCATATTTTATCCTACATCCTACGCTGTGACACGGCTTCCTCCAGCTCCATGGTACTTGGCCAATGAAATGATTGTTGCTACGGAGACACTGGCTTTTTATGCTGTTCCTCAGCGTCTTTTAAAAAAAGCGGGAACTAATCCGTCCCCAGTGTTTGTTGCATCAGGCAGGCTGTGTTTAACAGCAGCAGCAGCAGCAGCAGAGCGCCCACTCTGAAACCCCACAGGGTCAACATCAAAGCAGCTGCTGGTGTCAAGACTGTGATACAACATCTGTATCCTTGTGCTAAGTAGGACACATCCTCACCCCCACTGAATAAATCACACACACAGTAACACAGTATGTAACACAGAAAACACACTGGAACTCCAGAGACTTCATACACATATTAAAAACTGCATGTTTATCCAGAAAATGCCCGAGAAGCAGGAATATATGCAGAAATGTTTTGAATGTGGGCCAAGACAAAACTAAGAATCAAAACTGCCAGATATCAAACATATACAGTATATGGCCAAAAGTACCACTCTCTCTTCCTCTTTTCCTGTCATTCCTTACCTGCGCTGTCAAAAAAAAGGCAAAAAGCAAACAGAGTAAAAAACAAAACCCGAGTTTTTAACGTCACAATTGTAAAAACAAATCATACACATCAAGAACATTTAAAAACACGAACCCTCCTAAAAAAAATCTCTAGTTTCGCTTTGCTACCTTCTTCTGTTCTCTTTTTTTCTCTTGTCTTTTCTTACTGCTGCTCTTATATTTCAAAATCATGACTGCTTGATCGGCTCGCAGATGTGCTTAGCTTGTCAGTCTCAACAGAGTGAGCGCTGAAACTAGTTACCATATATCAGATTGTCATGTCACATGGTCAAATACAAACTTGATAATGGACAACATAAAGATACATATTATCAAGTGATCATAATTGCATATCTGCATATGATTAAAAACACCAAAGACAATAAGAAATAATTATTTAATCCAATTGTCTTTTGTAGTAGTTCATGTTGAATGAGCATATTATTTTCTCCCCCATACATAAACCTGGAGGACTTCATACGTTTGGTCTTGACTCTGTGTGTGTGTGTGTGTGTGTGTGTGTGTGTGTGTGCGCGTGTGTGTGTGTATCTGTCTATCTGCAGCTAATCTCGCAAACTACTGGACCAATCAACCTAATATTTTGTGTGCATATTAATGACTGTATACTCAAAGAAGTCTTGCAATTGCGGTGACAATTGTTGAAAATCTTGTTTTATTTACTGATTTATACTGTCGTTAACTGCTGACTTCTCACGCTTCTTAACCAGCTTGTGGCCCCTTAACTAGGGGCCACAAGTTTTCCAGAAATCACCTCAACTAAAAACAACAAGCCTTAAAATCTGTTGCAGTTTGAACTTCATTGTAAAACTAACATCCACCATACAATCTGTTCTCATTTTGAACAGGAATATCTGCTCTCCATGGGCCCCACTGAAACCACACTGCCTGCATAGTCTATATTTACACCTCTAATGGACTCTGATACTTAAACAACCACAAGAAACTCACGGAATAAGGGACATTTTTTAATAAAAAAAAAGTACAACCAACACTGAACAAGAACATGCTGGTGCTTAAATGTTTAAATGGTTCGTATTAGAAAGAGCAGCCAGGAATAATAAACCGTCTCTTGTTTCTGTGTTGGACATAATGAAAGCCTGAGGCTGAGTGAGTGAGTGAATTAGTGAGTTCATTGGACAAGCTCAACCAAAACATACACTTCAAAAAATGAGGCAATAACTCCACAGGAGAGTTCAACACTGTATTTTCATTACGGTCTTTTGTATTACAGGAGCCGAGGTCAGGGTGAGGTGAGACGGTGAGACACAGGACAAGACAAAAGTCTGAAAGACAATGTTTCAGAAACTAAATACACACTTAGATATTACTTTTGATCTCTTGGTCTCAGTTTAGGCTTTATTCAGTAGTTTATGCAGGAGGGAGGTGATCAATTCCACCTGCCATATATGAGATGGGACATCACACCAGTGTGGCTGCAGGCAGCGCATTATTTTCAGATTTCTGCACTGTTTTGACACCAGAACCCTCATCAGCTCCCTAAATTATTCCTCACAGCCGGAGGGTTCTGAGTGTTAGCAACAACTTCTCCTAAAGTTCATTTCAAGGCTGACAGTTTGTTTTTTCTTCTGATAATGATTCAAATACCTCCACTGAGTATTTCCCAGATTTATTGTCATACTCATTTTTTAAGGTAACATGAGGCTAAAAACTGATTTGGTGTCCGCTGTGACTGAAGGAATTTTGGCAGAAACTTTTGAGATGACATAAACAAAAAGTTTAATAGTGATCAGTCACATTGTGGCTGATACCGGCCGAGTGAATTGTTTCATTACCATTTTATTGACCTATCAAAAATCTGACTAAACATGGGGTGGAGTTCACATTATTCAAATTCAATGAAATATGTAACAAATAATGCAAAAAAATCGACAAAGTAGAAACACTAGAAAGTCTTAAGAGAGATCACATCATCATAAATGTGAATACTGTATAAATTCTTATCGGCGATCATGGGATTAGATGTGAGAGATAATCGTGACCAACACGATAATCTGCCTTCAGATTAACGTAAAAAAGTGCATGTACGAAGGCTGTAGTTTCTGCAAAATAGTTTTTTGAGTTAACAGCAGTGTTTTTTTGTATTTGTGGAAGGTGTATACAGTAGGTCACACATTTACACATGGATTGCAGATCTGCTCACACAAATAATATTGACACAAATCGGTCTACATACCACAGAGTTTTTTTCTTTATCTGAGTCAAGCCTCTGAGGACAGAGAGTGTGGCTTTCTTTAGACAGGAATAGAAATAAACCCGACCTGTTGTTACTTTACCAGACAGAGTGGTTCTGCTCTAAAGTGTCTCTCTGAAGGCTGAAACCACGGGGCGGTCTGCAGTCTGTTTCCATGATGACGTACGTTCGGTCAAATTTGGCTGTGTGTGGTTTGTGTGGGAGTGTGTAAGAGCCTGAAACTGCACTCTGCAGCAGTGTGGTGACTTTAAACGTCAGCCACAGACAGAAGTGTGATCACAAACAGTCCAGTTTGGTGGCATCACGATACATTTTTACAACAAATATCTCTCACCTAGAATAATGACGTTATGAGTTTACATTTCTTGATATACAGCTGTTTGTTTTACACCTAATCTCCACTTGTCCCTGTTTCATAAAAAATGAATATGCTAATAACTGGTTCTGCCAAATATGTTTTGGAGTGAATGTAATTGCTGCCTGTTATGACCACTGGCAACATTTTTTTCACAGTTCTTGTACCACACAAAAGGGGGGCTGGATGGCGGTGGAACAAAACTATTATACGGAAGCAAATGAAATGTGTTGACAGTGAGTGTTGTGCAGATTTGTTCATTCAACAGGCTTCATCATTATGTAAATAAAACATGTAATCATTATGTTTCTTTTAAAAACATTTGTTGCGTTACAAATAAGTAGTAAATAGACATAACTGTAAGGGGACAGATTTTGTTGGGGTTTTTTTTTTTTGACCATCCATTTTCAGTCACGTATCTGGGGATGACTTGGCTGAGCTCCAGATCCAAGTACTCCAGATGATCCTCTCCCCAGCAATGTTTTCCAGCTCCTCCTGGCATTCCTAGGTATTTAGTGGTCCATACAGAACAATAGTGCAGTGAAAGGTTTTGGACTTGTTGCATTACCGGGTATCTGAAGTGTTTTGTAATGTGAGCGGACTATTAATAATGGTGTTCTGATAAGAACAGAAGTGTCAGATAGCAGAGCTGAGTGATGATGAAGAGTGATGATGACACAGGGGGGCATTACTGCTGCTGTTTTGTTGTGGCCAAATGACTGTAAAGCTTTAATACAGTGAGGCGTGTCATCAGTTTATTTCCCTCCAGCCAGCCTCAAGTTTCCATTCAATTTCATGTTTTAACCTGTCGGAGTTATGTAATCCACCTCAGTGACGTTTGACTGTTTTTTTTTTTATTTGGATTCAGTGTAATCACAGGTCATGTTGCTACTGTAAATTGTGTGTTAGAAATAAAGCACAAGCTGCTTCATGCACAGTGGGTTGTTTGTGTGTGTTATGATGGGCACAGTTTGGATGTACAGTCTGCGTTGACTTTGTTTGGATATAAATAGATATTTAGCGCATGCTATAATACAATGTGTTTATTATGCTGTAATGTATAAGTGCAGTAAATTATCTGATCTAAAGCAGACAGTGATGAATGCTAGCAGTGGCTGTTTAAGACCATTTTAAATTTAGGGACCAGGCTGGGGCCACATGCGATTTTAGGGGTGCCAAATATACTATGTAAGCACTGAACTGTTATGTATGATGACCACTACGTATGTTTATTTGCTAAAATACTAATGATACACAAAAAAACCCCACAAGAACAAGTATTTCATGTTAACATAAATTTTATTTTAGATGCTTGTGAATAATTAGTTTCCCATCTCTAGGGATTAAATGTGGTGTGAAAGGTTCTGAAAATATTTGTCATGGTAAGAGACGCCAAAGGGGACTCAAGGTTTAATATCACAGGGGCACTGGCCCTTCATGTCCCCCTTTGAACCACCTTAGGACACTAGCAATCCTACGATTTTGTAGCTCACTTATGCTGCGTTCATTTATCTTGGAGGTGGAGGCTGGGAGTTATGTCACACCTGTGTTGACTGCGTTCCAGTACAACAAGTCTGAATACCAAGATGTTGTTAGCACTATCTTAACACATTATTATGTATTTTGTGCATACAGACACAGGGAGATGTTGGACAGATTTGTCTGTATAACTGTTTTAATGAGACACAAATAAGACAGAATTGCTTATAAACAACACATTACTGCAGTTTTCACTAATGTTGATGCACAGAGCAGCCATCTTTCATTCTGAGGTCGCAGTTGGTTAGGTTCCTCCAGTGATGTGTGTAATCAGCTCGTGTTGCTCTGCTTTATGAAGATGAGTTGAAAATGCCTGACAAAGATTTCTGTTAGATCGAAACGCGGCACAGTTAAAGTTTACTGGGAAGTTTTAATGCAGCGGGTGGATCTTGAGTCTTTGATTCTTGTCTTGGTTAGATTTTTTTTGATCCAGCACCTGTAACAGTGTTTTGGATGCACGTGCCCTCCACCTTGCTTGTTGGTTTAATTTGTTCTGCAGGTATTTGGTCATAGATCAAAGTGTTGGAAACGATAAATGTTGAACTGATGGTAGCGATAGGAAAATCAAAGATGTCACAATTCATCCCGCAGCAAACAGGAATGTCTACACTACATTTGGACAAAATACCACCAAATACTGTTCAGATGTTTCAACATGTTCTCAAAACAAACATGAGGTGTCAACCTCATGGCGGTCCCAGAGGAAAGAGACAGAGCTGTGTATATAAAACTGAAAAATACAGCTGAGAGAGTATTTAGGTCGATTTGGGAGCGTAAAGTCTTTTTGCCAAAAATAAAGGCAGAAATTCTGTTAGCTGTGATGGATTTCCTCATTCAGTTTAATTTCTCTATAAAGTCTCCGTAAAAAGATTTTCTCATTATAGTAAAATAAATGGAAACCAGCAGCTGCAGCTCTCTCGCTCTCTCTGTCTCCCTTTCAGTTACATTTGAAACTTGTCAACTTTATTGGCATGACAGTAAAGGAGCATGAACACAGCTGATGCACTACTCCTCTGGTCTCAATTACATGCAGCTTATACAGCTTGGCTCTTAAAAAAATGTAAATTTTGTGTGAGCGTGTGCACAGTAATGTATCATTTATGAATATCATGTACCTTACATCTTATTTGGCACAAACATAGCACCATAAAGGGACTCTGAGCTGAAATGAATTTTCATTGCAAATTATTGCTCAGTGCTTTTTAATTAACCCTTTGAAAAGAGTAGTGACATCACTTTTCTTTCTTTCTTTTTGATGCTTTCAGACGGCTTTCGCAAGGACAATTGAAATGGGATTTCTTCAAAAAAAAAACACTGAAAGAAGGCAATCATCAACTTCATATGAAATGTCCTGCAAACTGCAAAAGAATTATTAAAAGATGACAAGAAAATGGCCTAAAGCTTAACTTGAAAAAATGTTTTTTTTAATAATTATCAAATGATGAGTGACAAATATCATAAAAGCCATATTTATAATTCTATATTTAAAATAAGTTTTGATTTTTTTAATTATATTATTGTTATTAATAATAATAATTAAAAATTTATTTTAGCACTGGTCATTTTCTGTTTTTGTTATGTTCTGCTTTTCTTTCCTTATTGTTTTTATTATTTGCTAATTTCCGGTAATTTTCTTACAACTTTTTACAATTTCCTTGCCAATTTTTTGTAATTTCGCCAGTTTGCTCAGGTTTCAAAGGGTTTATATTGGCCTACAGGTTTTTGTCAGGAGCTCAACAGCTCTTTGTTCCTGACAAAATTTAACAACTGAAAACATATCCAGCCTTTCACAGGGGTTGAAGCTTTCTTAGTCTTTTGTGTAGTTAACGTAGTGTGAAAAGGTCAACCTTAGGTGGGAGGCATGAGAGAAGAAAAGGCGTATCATAACAACCAGAGTCCTCCCTGATGCGCTCCTCCTCCTCCTCCTCCTCCTCTTTCTCCTAGAGCCCCCTCCTGGCGCGCTCTGTCTCTCAGTCTGCACAGCATGCCGTGTCATATGGACTTATTTAACTCATAGTAAGACTTTATAGCAGGCAGAAGGAGCAGAGAGAAAGAGGAGGAGAGAAAATATTTCTGCGGGTCATGTGAGAAGAACAATTGTCTGGGATTCCTCCTCCAGAGTTTTTACGCGCAGTGGAGAGCGATGGGAGCGGTGCGCCCGGAGCGGAGCGCTCTGCCGCGGCTCTGCCTCCTCCTCCACCTCCTCCTGCTGCTGCTGCTGGGCTTTCCTGTGTCCTCCTCGGCGACATGGGACCTGGTTCTCCTCCACACCAACGACGTACACGCCCGGGTGGAGGAGACCAGCAAGCACTCGGGCAAATGCGGCGGCGGCAGCGGATGTTTCGCCGGGGTGGCCCGGAGAGCCACGATGATCAAGAGGATCCGCAGCACCGAGGACAACGTGCTGCTTCTGGACGCCGGAGACCAGTTCCAGGGGACCGTCTGGTTCAATTACTACAAGGGAGCCGAGGCTGCTCATTTCATGAACAAACTGCGCTACGATGCCATGGTGAGAAACACAGAAAGCTCAATAACTCATAAAGTTATGCTGTTATTCATAACACTGTCAACTTAGATTAGAAAGCACACTAAATCTGACAAGTTGATCTTACTTAAAATGATATTGGAATGTGACTATACTTAAAATGACTTTAAATTAAAATGTACTTATTTTGTGAAGTTGGTGCAACTTAAAAATGACACGTGGAATTACCTCTTCTTTCTTAGCAACTTCAGTAAAGCAAGTTTATCTGATCTCACTTGGTCATGACTGAGAGGATTTTTAGGAGATCTGCAACTTCTGTTTTGAGAAAATGTTTAAGAATATCCAAATATGACTGACTAGTTTGCAACCAGCACAATATAGATATAAAGCACAGGAAACTTAGTTACTGTACACCAATGATGTATGCTAAAATTTGGAGAGATTGATTAAACTTGTCTTTTTTTTTTTTGTTAAAACATTCGACAACTTCACAGATGAAGTAGACGTACATATAATAATATTTTTTAAATAAACTACATTTACATTTACATTTTTCAAGGCAATTGGTTTTCTAGATTCCAATCAACTTGTCAGATTTTACAGTGTGGATAGATTGGAATTTAAATTGTAAATTAATTTTATTCCAACTCTAACTTCACTAAAATGTGTTTGTTTCCAGTAGTAAAGGGAGTGTTCCAGTCCTTAAGTGAATGTAGCAGTACCACAATGCAAAACTCTGTTACCCACCACAACATTTTAGGCGTCAAACATTTAATATCCTCCATTTTTGTGAATTTTTACATATCAGGCTTTTTTGTTTTCTTTATCAATATATGGTATTAATGTCTTTGATTCTGTCAAAAATATCCTTTGCTACTTTAGTGTTTATATTGTGGGGGGGGGGGGGGGGGTTGAAATCTATGCCTGTGAGTTTATCAGTAGAATTTCTAAAAACTACAATTTCAGCAGAAAATACCTGAAGTTCCAGAAATTGTTCTCGGTATGCGTTATTGATGCATACGCCTACATAATAATATTTGACCATATAGAAAGAAAACATATGTTTTGTTGTGAAAAATCTTAATCTGCAAAGGGAAGTTAGCTGTCAGATAACTGGGTAAAAGTATAAAGTATGAAAAATGAAAATACTCTAACCCCACTCAAATCTGTCAAAACTGTACAAAGCTATTTTAAATGTGCAAAATGTATTTCTAATGTTTATTTCTGTATAACAATACTGTTATATTATTACCTTTAATTCTAACAGTAAGAGCCTGTACATTGTTGATGACTGTGATAACTGTGATCCTTGTATTATCTCCTGACAAAGTATTATTGTAGTTTTCCGGTATTAAGATTCAAAATAATGTATTTGTAATTTGGTTGGTTAATTGTCCCACATAGTTAACAACTATAACCAAAAGCAGCAGATGGAAATGAAAAGGTCTCAGTCCAGAGCAGAAGAATCAGACTCTCCTCGGTGAAAGGCTGACTTTGAGTTATTGATTCAGACCTAAAGACCTCAGTCGGTTTCAATTAGCTTAATAGCAGCAACTAAGAGAGAAACGTTATAATGGATCATCTGTCAGCTCTGCACGTTTTAATCTTTGCACCATCTTAAAACTTGATGGAGAATAAATCATTTACTGTTTCCTACAGAGTTGTTTTACCTCTCAAAAGATATGAGGTTAGAAATTCTCTATGTGTAAACACTGACTCCTGAACGGTCACCAAGAGAGGTCAACACACTGCAACCTCAAAAAACGTGTCTAAAGAGCTGCTGGCTGCCGGGCGTCAACATCCAGTTTTTTCTCTTCGGATGTTTGGTTTCCTGTAGCTGGAATTAACTCTCATTCTTAGTATTTAACATGTCCGAGCACAGCTCAGTGGATGTTTATTTGGCGTGAACTGAGCTGAAGGAGGAAACACTCCAGAATTTAAGCAGCACTATGGCCAATCTGCTCAGTGTTGTTATTTCTTGAAGGATTTATGTAATAACCAGATTGACCAGCAAAGACAGAATCTCTTCTCTCTCTCTTACCTCAGCTTGGTGAGGTCAAAGGTCAGCAGATCTCCCAAATCCAATTTTATCAAACCAGTGAGCCATCCATTGTTTTGCTGTTCTACAATGTGATTTTCAAATAAGAAATACTTAACAGTGGAAAAAGTGTTGTTTGACTTCTGATAATGTGTACGAGTCCCAGTGTTCACGGTAGAAAAAAAACTTTGAGATTTTCGTTGAATTATTTATGGTTTTTTGAACGTTTTGTAGTTTTTCTTGTTTTGTAATATACATTCTCAACCTGCGTGTCGGAAATTTAAAAGGGGCCGAATCAGTGAGGTCTCCAGATGATGAAAGGCTTCAAACACTGGGAAAACATCTATCTGTGTGATTTAATCTTGGTCACAGTTTGCGTCTGACTGCATCAGAGCAGTGCTGAGATCTACTGTGTGATGAAGCACTACAACAGGGACACTCAACTTGCTGTGTTTAGGGGCTACTTTCACAAGAGGCCAGGGGCCAGTCACAGCTGCCCCCTTTCTAGGATTTTAGTACGTTTCAAGGATTTTTGAGTATTTCTATGATTTAAGGACATTTCTAGGAATTTAAGGATGTATCTGTGATGTTGGGACATTTCTGGGATTTTAAGACATTTATAGGAATTTAGAACATTTGTTGGATTTTAGGACGTTTCTATGATTTTGGGACATTTCTAGGATTTCTGGACATTTCTGGGATATTAGGACAATTCTAGGATTTCAGGACATTCGGGGCTCAGCTTTGACCTCTGTTGGGGGATGCAGAGGATCCTCCACTGGCACTTAAAAAAAAAGAAAACAAACACAAGCTCTACATGTGTCAAAAAACAAGCTTTGGACAAAGCACTGGCACAGTTAACTGTATAATTCTACTCCACTACATTTCAGATGGAAATGTAGTACTTTTTAATACACTGCATTTATTTGACACATTTCATTTGTTGTGTAAAATCTGATATTACCTAGTGCAGTTCTGAATGTCTGTCTGCAGTTTTATATTTGAATTGATTTTTATTTGTCAGGTTTTTGGAAATCATGAGTTTGACAACGGAGTAGAAGGACTCATGAAACCATTCATGGAGCAGATCAAGTGTCCCGTTCTCAGCGCCAACATCAAATCAGACAAAACTCTGGCCTCGACGTTTGGCAGCTCTTATCTACCTTATAAGATCCTTACTGTTGGTGCTGAGAAGGTTGGCGTGGTGGGATACACATCACGGGAAACTCCTGATCTGTCCAGACCTGGTGAGTGGAGTGGATGTCTTCTGTCTAGGATTTCTCTGTTTGCTTTTAACTCTGTCTTGTGCTCATCCGAAGGCCTCCACACCGTAAACATGATGATGAACATAAACACTCCCGCTCTCATTTTCATGGCCTACATCGGTGAAGCGTACACTGTTTCCTCTCAAGCTGTCATGAAGAGTTTGGATTGTGGAAGCAGAAATGCCTACACAAGTTAAATCTTTTATTGTAGTGGCTACAGAATAAAAAACAAACCAAAAAAGCCATGTGAAAGAAAATCGCTGCAAAACTTTAAAAGGGGCAGACTGATAGTTTCCTCTCACCTCTCCATGTTGCCTCTACAGGACCACACGTGATGTTTGAGGACGAGGTGACGGCCCTGCAGCTGCAGGTGGACAAACTGCAGACGCTGGGAGTCAATAAGATCATCGCTCTGGGTCACTCAGGCTTTACTGTGGACCAGGAGATCGCCAAGAAGGTCAAAGGAGTCGATGTCGTCATCGGTGGACACAGCAACACTTTCCTTTATACAGGTGGGGAGTTGAATATAGAGGTTCATATCACAGACAGACTGTCGCTAATCTGAGTTTCATGCTGCATTTACATACACACAGTAAAACCTCTGACATACAGAGGTCACACAGTTTACTCTGTGTTGTGCCTTTATTGTGTGGTTTGTTAACAAATGTAGAGTGCCCCAGAGATTTTCTGCAGACCATCTTGGAAACTAACGTCACCCTGGTTCCCTCTTCAAAAAGCCTCTGGGATTTTTCCATTGGATTTTAGATTACTGTAGAAAATAAGCTCTGTTGTGAACAACTGATTTTGATACTTTGATACAAGATGATCTTCACAATTGAATGCCACTGTCAGGGTATTTGAAGCCTAAATGCAATAACCAAAAGTAAAAAAATGAATTCTGGGCTATAACCAACTACACCACAGGCGTGTTGCCACCATTACGAGACTGTACAGTGTTTGCTGCATTTTGTCGTGATGACCTTCTGCACTCTCATTCAGCCACTTTATAGCTTTTTACGATATGTAAAGGTTTAAAAGTATGACATATTTTATGTTGTAGAACAAAATGTTAAAGTCTCTTCAGCTATTGTTTACCACAGACCTTCTAACCCAAAACCCTGTAAAAAGAACCCAACCTGTTGACTTTTAGACGACGGAACAGGAAGTGCTAAAATGCTAACCGATTTCCGGGTTTTAGGACTCACTAATGAGGTTCTCTGTTAGTGTTAATGTGTTTATATTGTATTTTATTTCAGTTTAATTGCCTGTGATGTCGTTCTGCAGCCATTTGTCACCGGTTTTTGAAACTTCTGTAGCTCTTTTCGCCATTGTTTTATTTTACTACTCTGCTGTGTCTGACACTGCGAGCTGAGAGGAAACTTTGAGTCTTCATACTCGTGGTTAGCTCAAGAGTATACACGATGTCGACTCGAGTCTGGTCTCATAAATAACTGGTCTGGTCTCCATAAATAACCCTGTAGTGTTTTATACAAACGGCGGTGAACAGTCACTGAGGAGGTAGAGGAAGAGAGTTGTTGGACCTCAGGATGCAGAAAAAAGGAAAGGAAAAGGAAAATAAAAATATTTTTATGCAGCAGAGATCAAGAAGTTTGTAACTTTCAGGCCAGCACTTTTTTCGTGCAGATTTGTGCTATAAATTCATTTAAAGCCACAGACTGAAGAAAAAAAACCATGAAATTAGTGGCTTTTTTGTAGCTTGTTTTTCCATTTTTATCAGTTACTAGAGGCAGAACAACCAAGATGGCCGACTCTAAGGCTGTCTCCATGTTATTGTTAATTTAAACCATTGTTTTCTTATGGAGAGCGGAATGATGTCGAATCTCACTAAAGCGCAACCACAATTCTTTGCTACGGTTAAAATTTGATTTGTTTCACATTTTAACCATTTTTTGTCATGTCCTTTTGAAATGCAACCAAAATATGATATGCTAACAGATATGCTAACTTGCTATGTTAATGGCACCACCAATGGCACCAACTAGAGGTGGAGGTCCTTTGTTTTTTTTATGTTTCCCACCATTGACCTGATACTGGGACATCTGTCAGTCAGTGGTCTGAATCTGAATCTACTTGATCAATAAATTAGTTGATCCATAGAAAATAGAAAATTTGGGTGTCTGGTTTTTTAGACTAAAGAACTGAACAAACAAATGATTGTCAGATTAAGTGATGATGATGATAATAATCATCAACTGCAGTCGTAGCAAACACATCTTAAGAAATGTTATTTGACCAGGAGAAAACTTGCTGAAGCATGCACAATGACAAAATCAACCAAGCCTCCTGTTTCATCACAATAAAAGCTCCCACCTCCTTCTAATACAGTATAACATATACACTGTCGTTGAAACAGGCAGTTGTTTCAACACCAGGATACAAATCCAACCTGTCCAAAATGTTGTAATCATACATACTGTTTGAATGCACAGTAATACCTCAAACATCACACATACTTTTCTTTAAGCCTTTACTAGCAGATTACACCAGCAGTGAGCAGCTTAAAATATTCTTTATAAAGCTGTCACTGGATGACCAGTCATATAAAGTTTCAAAACACCTGTGATTTCACACTTTTCCCTAAAGTGAGACAAAAGAAGTGTGTTCCTCACAGGTGACTCGTCAGACTTAAAGAGCTTTAGCTTGCTGTTAGTCATAGCGAGCGTAATGTCAGTGCGTAAAGTGTTACCACAGGGGAGAGATTTTATTAGAAATTGTTTTGTTTGTTTTTTGGGGTTTTTTTATGTCCAAGTTGAGTCACTGCTAAGACACGCTGCCATCATGAGGATATAATTAATGAAGTGTTCAAAGGCTCCTTTGAATGGCAGAAATCCTGGGCTTCAATTTACCCTATCACTGTTCATTTCTATGTAGAGGTGAGGAATTCTGCTGTTGTCTGCAAAGAATGTGCAGCAGAATTAATATCTACCACACCAGAACAAAAAATGTGAGAAGATTGTCTGTTAGAAACTTTGTCTGCAGTCTGTAAACGGCGGTACAGTTAGTGCCTCATTGATCGGCCAAGGTAATTCTACTGAAAATGTTTTTCACTGAGAAGAAGCTCGATTGGAAATGGATCAGTTTCTGTAACAGAAAGGAGGCTCTGATGAAGACCATGTGTTGCGTTCTTTTTTCTTTTTTTTCAAATTGGACTTGCATCTGAAATTGAAACACTTCTGGGATTTTTAAACTAAACAGTTCAAAGGAATGAGTGTTACGATTCTGGGCCAACTCCAGTAGTAGATGTGTCAGTAGGAAATAGAGTGCTGCCATGTGGTTAGTAAGATAGCTTTGGGCAAACTGGCACGATTAAAAGTATTCTGAATCATCTATTAGCAGCTCCTGTTTGCTTTGTGGATATACAGACAGCTATGACTGGATTACTTTAACAATGAAGAAAACTTGAAAACGCGATGATTCTGAAGCGAGTTCTGCAGTTACGAGGAGCGTCTTTTTCTTTGACTTTTCAGTGGACATTTAATGCAGTGGACATTGTGGATAATGATATTGTTGGAAAGTGTAAGTCAAGAGGACATTTTTTTAAACTTGTAGTTTTCATTAGAGTTACCTTTAAAAATAGCTGTTTTTAGATTTACACCGACTCTGAAACTCCTAATTTTTCTTTTTGATCTATACATTTTATTCTTCAGGAACCCCTCCTTCTTCCGAAGTCCCTGCAGGTCTTTATCCGTTCATGGTGAAGTCAGTCGACGGGCATCAGGTTCCTGTTGTGCAGGCCTACGCCTTTGGAAAATATCTGGGTTATCTGAAGGTGACCTTTGACGATGCTGGGAACGTGCTGAAGTCCACAGGAAACCCCATCCTGCTGGACAGCAGCGTGCCACAGGGTAAAGATAACACAATATTTTATTTTCTTTATGGGTTTTGTTTAGGTTTACTTTTTTTTGTTGTTGTTTTTTGTGTCAGAGGGAAAAATGCTATTCCAAAACCCCTTTCAGACATGAAAAACACAACATTGGGGTCTCCATTCATCTCTTAAATGAATGTCTGTTCATTTGCATGTTTCTGTCATTCAAACATGTAAATGTTCTGTATTTGCTCATTGGGAGCAGAGAAGCGGTGTCACACCCAGGCTGCCCCACTAGTGGATATTTTGATTTTCTCGTCAATGTCAGTATTTATTTAAGAATTTGGCTTTTTTTTTATGACAGATTTACAGCAAAGAATGAGAAAGTGAAAAATTGTGACTCATATAATTTCTATTTAAAAACTGGAAGTACAGAACATCAGTGCTGGTCTGCTGATTATTGGTGTTTCACCTCTTTTGCTTGTGAGGTGAAACAGTTTCAAAAACTGATCCAATATGAAAAAAACTGCTCCTTCACAGCGACTTTTACACATTATTACAAGGATTGAGTGATAATCTGTCTTTGTGTGCTGCTGCAGCCTTCAGCTGTTTTTAACAGAACAGAAATGTCACATTCTTGTACTGTGATAAAGAGCAGAAGCCTCTTAGCACAGGAATGTTCATATTTCTCCTCTAGATCTTTCTCAGTGGTCTTTCGTTTAGTCTGTAATGTACAGTAAAGGGAACATGCAGATAATTAGCGTCCATGTTTATGGTCACACAAAGCCACTTTGTTTGAATCATAGACTGTATAAATAATGGACATAGCTACCATTACATCACACACTGGCTTGTGGACTGCTGTTCTGAAGCCTCAAGTTTGGTATTTTGGCCATTGCTATCTTGTTTTGTGGAGTCAGAAGTGACAGAATTTGGGTGAGAGGCTTGGAGGAGAGAGGGGTGGATCTGACTGAGAAACAGAGGACACTATTTGCAGAAAGCTTGTCACTCAAAGCAGCTTTCCCTTTATTATGCATAACTTTAAGCCTTGACAAAATGTAAATGGAAGAGTAATTTATTCAACCCTGTTGTCGTGAAGGTGGAAATGATCTAGAGAGACTAAAACTGCTTTTTGTACCAGGCTGTATACAAGTTTATTTCTGTTGTAAAGTTGGACATTCAAACATGGAGGTCTATGGGGATTGTTTTTTTTTTCTGGAGCCAGCCTCAAATCCATTCAAGGAACTGCAGTTTTTGACTGTTTTGTGTTGGCTTCACTTTTCAGCTTTGCAACCCTTCTCGATTAAATGTTTTAAAGTAAACATGTTACAGGTCAAACGTTGCAGAACATAGAACAGGCAGGTAGAAATAAAGCTGACAGAAGACGAAAGTCATAAACTGACAAACACAGCTGGCTGAGGTTAAAAAACAAGCACAAAGAAAAAACACAATAAACTGAACTTACAACAAACTAGAACAAGCAACACAGAGCAGCAACTGTGCACCAGCACAGACAGACTGACAGAAGACAAGGAGAGCAGGGAGAGAACGAGGGACAGGTGACCACAGATCATGAGGAACAGGTGAGACAAATCAGGGCGGGGCAGACAATCAGTGAGACAGAAAACCTACAAAGACAGGAAGAAAAACCAGATGTGACACACAAGGAGTGAACCAACACAATAAAACCGAAACCAAGCATGAATGAATATTTAAACAAGGAAAAAACACAAAAAGAAAACACAAAGTCCACAAGATCACAGACTCAGGACCCAGGATCATGACAAAATGAAGCATCGTCATTTACTTTGTGGAGAATTTCAAAGCATATAAACAATGTGGCATTAAAATGGGATGAAAACAAATCACCACAGTAAAACAGAAGATAAAAATAACAAGTCATTAAAGCAAACCCGGCGTCTGATAGTGACTCACAGGAAGCCCTTTGTCTATGATACCCACAGCTAAAACACATTGTAACACAAGGTTAATGTTGTGAAATGGTCACAATTAGGTTTAGGCATCAAAACTGCTTGGTCAGGTTTCGAAAAAAGATCACTTGTCTGTTGAAATAGGTACATTAGTTATACAACAAGTATAAGTATAAAGTAACAAACTGTGGTCCTCTGAATAAAAGTCTGTTTCGTTTGTCCCATTCTTTTTCGCTTCTACGCAGACTTTCTCACTCTGTATTCTACGTCTGGTGCTCTGAGGGTCATGTTTGGCCGTGGAGGGGTCTACATTGCAGTTAGTTGAAAGTCTGTAACGTGTCACTAAGACGCTGAAGGGTGCCTTTGGTGTCGATAGCACACTGAGGGGTGTGACAGAGCGTCAGTATTTGAAAACCCTAGAATGAGAATCGGCTTTAGTGGGAATATTGAAAGCGCCAAAACAGACACGGTGGTTTTAGAAAGTACTAGGAGTGCTGCCTGGAAGTACGAAAGACTTTTATTCACATACACAAAGATATCACCTCAACTCCGACTAAAATTAAACATCTTGTCCAGATCCAGAAGTTCTTGATGATGTGGAGGAATGGAAAAAGAATCTGAGCAGCTACTCAGCTCATGTGGTGGGTAGGACTCTGGTCTTCCTGAACGGGACCACTGAGGAGTGTCGATTTCGGGAATGCAACCTGGGAAACCTGATCTGTGATGCCATGGTAAGTATCTCATGATGAAGTGAAGGAAGATACCAGTAAAACGCCCTGAAACAAGTAGAGGGTCTCTCCTGTTGAGGCTCTTTTGTGACCTGAAGTTAAAGTTGGAAATTTTAGCAGCTCGTAATGTCCTCCTGACTGCCATACACTTTTTGTTATCCGGGGTCATTTTGACCTCACCCTGTTTTGACTGTTATTTAAAGCATAAATGTAGCAGCCGGGCTGTAACATAATTTGTTTGTTGTACAAGGTTTCGTATATATAAAAATACCTAAACTTAAAATTGACAGGATATCTGCCTGGTCTCTGTTTCCAGATTGACAACAACATCAGGTTTGCAGACGATCAACAGTGGAACCATGTCAGCGCCTGCATCTTCAACGGAGGAGGCGTCCGCACGTCTATTGACGAACGTACCAGGAACGGTCAGAAATATTTTAAAATCAGAGCCGGAAAGTGACAGGAAATAATATAAGATGGCTTTGGATGGAAAAGAAGACAGTAACTGTCTGTCCTTTTAAAGAAGACTTAAATAATGTATGTCCATCCATCCATGTCTTCATCTTCAGCAAGCTGTCTTAAAAGGCCTCGCTAAAAAAATCAGATCAGATAGCTGCAGTGGATTTAAAACGCACAAAGACCAGGAGAGTCCACATCAGTCCAATCCTCAGATCTTTGCTCTGGCTTCCTGCATGCCAAACAAGTGACTTTGAAATATTAGTGTTTGTTTGTAAAGCGCTGAATGGTTTATTTCTAATCTGCCGCTCTGTTACGAAGCATCTAAACCTGTCAGATGGTCTGGTTCAGGTCTGCTTCCAGAGTCCAAACTAAATAAGGAGAGGCAGAGCTCAGTCTTAAGGCTTCACATACCTGAAAAAAAGAAAAAAAGTTGAGATCCGCTCTGACTAAATTGGGGTTTAACACTTTACGGTTAACCTCTGCATTTTAGTTCATTTTTGGAGAATTTAGTCATGGCTTGCATTTTAATTATTGCATGGTTGAATTTGTTTTGTTCTACTTTTATTTAATTGTAATGTTCCATCTTACCTTAAGTCCTTAAAATCTTTCTCATGTATGTCTTTTCCTCAAAATTAGCACCCCTGCAATTGTCTCTATGAAAAGAATCATGGTGGAGAGTCATAACATTGCATGTTAGGTTTAGGAAAGCAAAGTGACATAGGTTAAGTTTAGGAAAAGAGTCATGGTTGGGCACCACCATATTCTCTTTTTAATGTAAAGATATGTAGGTTACGTTTAGGAAAAGAAACGGTTGGCTGTTGTCACATTAGGTACTTAACTTTATGAAGTACTTTAACTAAAAGTTCTCTTGGTTTCACAAGGGACTCAAACACCAGTCTTGTGGGTTAAAGTCCTGTGTTTGTTGGACCCATTCACCATCCAGCTTTCCTCTTTATGTGGACATTCATTCTTTTTACTCCCCCTGTCTTTACTCAAGCCGTGCATTCAGCGCGTGAAAGCAACCTTCAAGATTACGTGGGTTATATACAAATTCTGGTGCATTACTTTTTGCAGTTATACATACAAATAGTAAATGAGAACAGCCTGTAAAGTCATACTACACACAGTCATTGATGATTTTTTGTGTTTTCTGTGCTAAACTTTCTGCCAGAAAAGCTTTAATTAACAGTGTTGACATCTGCAGGTTCGATCACCATGGAAGACCTAATCTCTGTCTTACCTTTCGGAGGAACCTTCGACCTGGTGCAGCTGAAGGGCTCCACGCTGTACAAAGCCTTCGAACACTCAGTGAGACGATACGGCCAGAGCACCGGGGAGTTCCTTCAAGTGTCCGGTATCTTTATTTTTACATTGTTTCCATCAGTATATTAAATTAGAACGTTTGAATCTTTTGGGAGTAAAAGATGACAAACTTTCTGTATTGGAGGATACAGAGGAATGACAAATGAAGACTGATGTGAAAACTGTCTTTGAAGCTAACAAATTACCTCACAAATACGTACAAAACGTTTTGTTTTTACAGATTAAACATGTTAATTAGAGAGCTTTAGAGGTGTTGAGTGGCAGATTTTGTTACGTTTGGACTTTGATACTAGGCTTCTAACATATTTCATTCGGTAGTTTAAAAGGTATTTAGGTTTGATCCTCAGACGTACTGATGGATAAGTCAGACTGATGGTGTTTGCGTGTCCTCCGGCAGGATTTCATGTCGAGTTTGACCTCTCCAAAGCTAAGGGGCATCTTGTGAAGAGCCTCAGCATCCTCTGCACAAAGTGTAGAGTTCCTAGCTATGAACCGGTTGAGGACGAGACAGTTTATAAGGTGGTGCTGCCGTCCTACATGGTGAAGGGTGGAGACGGATTCACCATGATCCCGAACGAGATGCTTAAACACAACAGCGGTGAGACATTTGTTTGTTTCATTAACTTGTTACGGTACCTTTTTTGGGGCCTGACTCTATTTTATTTTTTATTTTCTTTCAGGAGATTTGGACATTTCAGTTATGTCCAACTACATCATGCAGAAAAAGAAGGTTTATCCATCTGTTGAAGGACGCATCAAGATCTACAACTCAGCTTCTGGACAAACTGCTCCACTGGTTTTATTGGTTTCATTGGGGCTGCTATGGACTCTATGTGGGAGCGACTGACTTGAGCCAGAAACATAAAAGGACTGAAAAAGGTTTTTAACCAAACTTCATGTGAACTTGAAGAACTAACAGGACTGATGAATGTAATTTAACGCGACTGAAAGGCTCACCTTACAAAAAATATGATTTGATTATACTGTCAGTTGCATTTAACGATTACTTTAAAAGTAAAATTAAGCCCAACTTCATGTGGTTCAACTTTGGATGAAACCACAACCAAGAAACGCCTTAGAAACTACGACCACTAGATGATGCCCTGAAGAAAACAGTATTGAGTTGAGCGCAAAATCCTCAAATGAAATAAATCATGAAATAAAAACATCCTTTACACTAGAAGTTAAAAGACTCCGTTTTAAAATTTTACTAATTGGTAGTAATGTGAAAAATATTGATGTAGGTATTATGACTTCAGAAGTACAATCTTGGAACGCATCAGTTATTGGTATGAAGACGATAAGCCTCTGGGGGCAACAAGGCCTCCAGGAAGTGCCCCGCAGACTCTGAAGTCAGTATTTCATAGTGGCCAAATGCTTGATGCAGTTTGGCCCAAAAACTTTACCCCATAGCTTTAAATTGTGAAAGAGACATTTGTAAATTGTTGGCTACATTTTTTTGAGTGGCAAAAGTAATCCCACAAAGTGACTTGCTTCACTATCAGGATTTGATACGTTTGGCCCAATAACATCTAGAAAGTCTTGAGGAGCCACACGATTAAAAAATTTTATCCCTGTTCAAGCTTAACAGGAAGTTAGCCGCTCAGCTTATGAAAGTCTGTAGTGTGCCTTCTCTATGGGCCTCACAAGACTGAAGATCTGCATAATCTTACATCCATTAGGTCGTTTTTTGTTTTTTTTTTTTGCCTAAGCAAATTTCATAAGAGTAAATTGGGGCCCAAACTCCAGTGCTGTATCCAGTTCTCTATTAACATCCATGGAAGCAAAGGTAAATATTTCTGGAGATTTGGTGTAGCAAGCAGATATCTGAGCCAAAACTTCCTCCACTGTGCGATATCTGTAAACTGATATCTACATATAAATACAGATGAATTAAAACAAACAAAAAAAAAGCTTGACAACTTTGAATGAAACTTAATATTTGATGGTGATAGAAAAAAAACCTATTCATTCAGAATATCTGGGTTAAAGTTCCTGTGAGCAAAACTCCAGCTTTTATATATATGACTCTGACCTCTAAACTTTCTGTGGTGAGAGGAGAGGACTTCATTTTCGGCCTCAATTGAGAATCCCATCATGAGCTGAAGCATAAAGCAGTTTAATTTCTTTTCATTGTGGCTGTACGTCAGCTCAAACAGAGGCAGCGTTCAGCAGACTCTCCTCTGTCTGCAGCATCCAGTGTTTTTAAACCAGAGCTCCTCAGAGTTGAGAGAACAAGGCTTCCTCTGTGTGAGGGATCTCCCAAATAACGCTTGCAGCCTGTTAATGTTCGGGAACTCCTTATTAGTCAGTCCACTGAGCGCCAACACAGCTGGCACAAGCGTACAACTGGCATGAGCTGCCAAATGCTGGTAAACAACCACATTAACACACTGTGGAAACTGTTCTCCATCTGCTTTCATTTAGTAGATGTTGGACATGAGGACAAAGAGCTGGCACATGAAGGAATCAGCAAGGGTCACATACAGGACAGAGTCAGGTTTCTATTAGTAGCTTTTTATAGTTCAATATTTAGTCAATCAGTGGAAAGAGATTCCTAGTGCCCAGTCAAAGGAATGTTGACTGTGATTTCCACTTTTACTCCTAAACAAAGTGGCTGCATCTTCATTTAATTGTACTTCAGTACCACAGTAAGAAGTGGGATTTTTCAGTGCAGATGTTGCACCAGTTTATGGATAATTTAAGAACTACAATTTCCACCTCGCGGCTTTACGCCTCGGTGAAACAGTCAAGTTGCAGCTTCTATCCATGTCTGTCCATATGTAGCCGTGATGGTCGACTATGCCTCAAATACGGATGTTTGTAAGGAAATTCTAAAATATGGCTGTCTCACGTAACTCTCCCCAGGAGAAAAGAAGATCTACAAAATCAGCAGTTTCAAGTTGGGCAACACAAGATTAGTGTAACCGATTTAGTGTCCGACCAAGTGTATTCCCTTCTGTTCTTGAGTTGTTGCGTTGCATAATAACCAGACAAGTGTTTTTGCAGAACATTATGATGTCACAGTGAATATGACCTTTGAGATAACATGTTTTGTGAGGTCAAAGTGACCTAGACCTTTAGTCAACAAAATCTTCATTTCATCATTGAGTCAGATTAGACGTTTGAGTTACTGCGTTTACAGGAATGAGACAGACGCAAGGTCACAGTGACCTTTGACCACCAAAATCTAGTCATTTTGTCATTGAGTCAGATTAGACGTTTGTGCCAAATTTAAATCAATTCCCTTAAGGCCTTTCTTAAGTTATTACGTTTACAAGAATTAGACAGACGCTAGGTCACGGTGACCTTTGACCGCCAAAATCTAATCAGTCCAAGTTAACGTTTGTAGAAAGTTTGAAGAAGTTTGTCATCAACAGCCACAGCTATTGCTAGAGAGGAGGCATAAAAATAGTACATCAACACATCACTGTTTAAGTGCACCTGAGCAGTTTTCATTCTCAGTGTTTTCGAACAGCTGACCTGCAAATCAACTGAGTGTGTTTCTTCTGTGTGTCGAACTATGAAAAGTTATCTCATTGGATTCAGGAGTGAAGATGTGTTTTGGTGACTCAATAATTTGTTCCAGAGCAGGTTTCTAAAGGGATTTTTTTTCAGAGCAGATGTTGCTCTGTTTTTTTGGATACGCTCTGATTAAAAAAAAGAAAAAAAATTGTCTTTGTAACACTTTTTTGAACAACACACATGCAAAGTACTAAACACCACTGCAGCATCAGGATTGGCAATTAGGATATGTACATTGACAGGTGTCATAAAGTTTGCAGAGCTAATTTTAAAACTTTTGGTTTCAATAGTTTCAAAAAGTTAATAAGGCCACATACCATGGCAAAATAACAGCTGTCCAATGTTTGGTCTTGCATCAAAATGTTCTTTTGAGTTTAATTTTGAAATTTTAATTTATTCAGAAACTTCCAGAAGCATTTATCTTTTTGTAACACATGAAGTTAAAGAAACTTCAAAAATGTGATTTCAAAATACTAAATCCAGGTAATAATATCTTGAACTTTTAAGTAATGCAGAAATATTAGGATAAAGCTCAGAGATGTTTAGTAACGTTTAGGTATATGTGCAGATATTTGGTCACTGGTAGTGAAAGAAAAATCAACAGACTGTCAATTGCAGTGGCGTCAATAAATATATATCTTTTTATTAGTTTATTTATATACATTGGAATGTAAAGATGATCCCAGAGTTTTTGGAAATAGTTGATTATTGCACTTCCATCATTCAGGACGTGGATACAGTGTTCGATACATCGTCTGCTTTACTTGACCGTCTCCTTCGCTCCCTGCTGAGGACGAAACATGCACATCAGTGTTAGACGAAGCTGTTCAGACACGAGTCAGACTGTGTTAAGTCTTTATAAGAGCTAAAAAGATGTGGTGGATAAGTCAATGATGACTGATCGATCACTAAGGTCACTTTTTAAAGATCCAGTGTGTAGGATTTAGCGGCATCTAGCGATGACGTTGCAGAACTGAAACTTCTCCAATGTGCCAAGCATGTAGGAGAACTGCGGAGTTAGAGTTATGGCCCTGTGCAGTCAGTGTTTGGTTTGTCCATTATGGGCTACTGTAGAAGCAACATGGCTCCTTGGAAGAGGAGCCGCTCTGTGCACAGATATAAATGGCTCATTCTAAGGTAAAGAAAACAAGATTCTTATTCTCAGGTGATTCTATACAAATTAAAAGATATATCCACCTAAATCCTACACACTGGCCCTTTAAGAAAAAAATCCCAAGGGTGCACTGGTTAATATCAGTTCATCTGTTCTAATCATTTTAAATAACAATTCAACGTTTTGGTGTTTTCCTTCTGAGTGTAAAATGATCGTATGTGTTTAGTGCTGTATTTAGTTAACCTAGCTTAACATTAATACTGGTGGCCGGTGGAAACAGCTAGACTGAATCTGTGCCAAAGTTTATAAAAAATGCAAATCAATGCCTGTACTGCTCACTAATTAATAGGTCTACTCTCGCTTACACAAACAGAAATTTAAATAGTGGAAGAGCGAAGACAGCAAATTAAGCTCAACTATTCCTTGAAAAAAGAAGGACACACTTTTGTAATTGTAAATTTGCTTTCACACCAACCACCATCCTTCACTTCCAGAGATCTATTTAATACATGGATGTCCTGTTGCATCATGATGTCGTAAACCATCTGTGCTGGTTTAATAATAACCAGGTGACATCTGTTCAGACCTCAAACCACCGGGCCTTTTGTTCGTCACCAACACCTGCACTACTGTACATTTAGACATGAATAAGCAGGGTGAAACTGAATAACCCGTTCTTAACCATATTTGTACAAACTTTATATTTAAATATAAGTATTAAAAGTATTCAGATCCTTTATCGAGGTAGATGTACTAATACAACACTAAAAAAACTCCACAAGTAAAAGTACTGCATTTAAAACCTCACTTAACTGAAGTATGAGACATCAGCAAAATGTAGTACTTAAAAGTATTCACTGCACCTTTCCTTTTCTTAAATCTGGTTTCCACGTTTTAAAATGCAGATTGTTGGCTCCTGTCAGTTGTTTTTAATTTGGCTTGATACATGTCCTGTAAGTGACACTTGGAAAGAAACAGTATTTTAGGGATTTAATGAAATCCAGCTTTTTCTTGTGACATTAACTCCGGAAAAAAAGCAACACTTTTACTCTGGCTTTAGCATCTATACACACAGAAACTAAACATACTGGAAATCCTCAAAAGCAGCTGAGACTGAAGAGAGAAACAAGCTTGATTTGTTCTGCATTCAATTGGGTTTCAGGAGGAATTTGACATTAATGAATTCTCTGTTTCGAGAGGACGAACTGACGCTCACAACACCATGAGTCTCTCATGTCAGATACTGTCGTCCTCTCCGGCCCCACTGTTTAAGAGTTCATGGTACACATTCACAAACATAACGCAGCCACTTGTCTCTCTGTATTATTTCTCCGCTGTCACCTGTTTACCTTGCTGAGTTCAGGAAAAAGCTCCTGCACGGCGATGTCCAGCAGGACGTACGTCATCTGAGGAGACACAACATGTCACTTCAGTTAGAAAGGACGCCAGGAAGCTGTGATCAGATCTGCCTTACACAGTGTCAGAGAGCTCCAGTGCTTCTTATTACTTTAATAAGGTCAGTGAGATTTATAAAACAGAAAACAGAAATACAACAGCATAATCTTTATGTTATTCTTACAACCGCATCACATTCACACTGCTGACAAGCATTTTAAGATAAATTTAAAGCGTAAAAACGTTTATACAGCCGGGTATCAACATGTATTTGCAGCACTGAGTAACACTGATTTAGATTCATAATCTTGTTAAATGAGTTTTTCATTTATATTTTTGACTGTTTTACACATTATTTTGTTAAGGTTTTTGTATGGCTGCTTGTGTTCAGACAACATTAAACATTTGAGAACTGTTTTGTTAAATGAGGAAAAACATATTTACATATTTATAAAAAGGGTCTAAAAAAGTATTGTTTTGGTATTGGAAATTTAAGTAATGAATCGTACTGGCATGAGCATCAATACATTTCCATACAATATCCAGCCCTAGTTTTCCCCAAATGGTATACAAAAGCCCTGCATACACACATCTTCAAAAGGCTTATTTAAACAAAGCCAGAGGCAGAGATTCAACAAGATCATTTTTGAGGCTGTAAGCCTGCTGTGTTAATAATAAGAAATTTAAAAAATTAGATTTGCAGAGAACTTTTCACACAAGGAATTCAGCTCAAAGTGCTTCATGATAAACAAAATGCAACACAAAAATCCGGATTAATCAAAAGACAGACAGTTATAAACAAGATATAAAGTCAGAGTAAAAAGTACAGAGACCAGTAACAGCAGTAAAAATAAGAAAATTGATATCAAATAATAATTACAAGAATTTCTCTGAGTAAAATATGGATTTTTATGGATTTTGACTTTTTTCGCCTGATAGTAAATAACTAGCTTATTCCAGCTTAGACTTTAAGCCAAGGTAAAGGCCTATCTCTCCCAAAAGACCTCAAGAGTTATTAATGCTTTTATTACCGCTTGGCTAGACTATTGAAATTCTTTGTATGTGGGTGTAAATCAGTCGTCGCTTTGTCGTCTGAAGTTAGTTCAAAATGAACTGGAAAAAGGAAATGGGATTACATACTCTTCCTGTCCATTTTAGGACTGATTTTAAGATTTGAATGGTTTGTTTTTTAAGGTTTTTAAACAGTCTGGCGCCACCTCATTCTGCAGAACTGAGGTCGACAGATCAGAAACACAGTGGTGTCTGAGCCTTTGCTGTGGTTGACCCGAAACTCTGGAGCAGCTGAACTGTTTGTGTGAAACTGCTCCAACAAGTGAAACATTTAAATCACTGCTGAAGAGCCGTCTCTTTTCGTTGCCATACAGTTTATTCCAACTTGATACCTTTACTTGACTTGACTATTATGTTTACTTTTTCTTCTGTTCCTTTTGTCGTTTGCTCTGTATTTATCTGGAGTTTTTGGTATTTTGTTGTTGTTCAGCACAGCGGTTGTTTTAAATGTGGTCTACTAATTAAGATTGACTTGATTTGACTACAGATAGAAAGGAAAAGGGGGATAGAGAAAGCAAACCTGTGGTGTTGCTAAGGACCCAGTCTACATGAGATGCACTTTCTACCAGGTGAGCTTGTGGCACCCTCTCAATCAGCACTGAACATAACAAGCTTCATGAGCTTTTTCCAGACTAACACTCCACTGCAGGTCTGTTGCAAAAGCTGCTGTTTCTGTTATTTTGCCCAGCTGTGCGTGCTTTTGTGGTTTTTAAGTTGTTCTGTTTACCTGTTTGTTGAGGACAGGCTGCTGGAAACCGTCAAAGAGGAACCGGATGCCTTCATATTTGGCCTCCTGGCCGATGCACTTTACCACAAAGTCTGAAATTCAAAACAAAAGAAATACTTCATCTGTGGTCGAGGCAGGAGCACATTTCAACATAGAATTATCACATTCCTGAGTACACTGATAAGGAGTGGTATCACTACTGCACTGATGTGGTTTGTGTGGATGTGCACGGACATCTGAGATCAGTGACACTCAACTTACAGCCCACAGGCCAAAACTGGCCTGCAATCGAACATTTTCTAATTCACAATGAAACTAAATTGATTTAAAGTGGCATTGTTTTTGTAGCACTTTGTGTGTAAGAAAAGAATCAAGGTATCAAAAGATACTCTGTCCTCTGTTGGTGGATCCCCACCAACAGAGGACCATGCTAAGTTCCAAAGTTTCTCAAAACTGGCTCCTGGACTCCTGTCATTTTGCAAAAATGGCCCTTAGGCAAAGCAAGTTTAGTATTCCTGTCTTAGATACACCTAAAGCACATTACAAGATGTTAGTTCCATAACAGAAACGAGGAGTGTGTTTCTGACAGGACACGTATGGAAACGGAGGCTTTGAATGAATTTGTTTTCTGATAGACAAAAAGTTACTACTTAGAATCTGCAGACCAGCTGAGGTGGACTTTGGGGAAGTAAAAGGAGATAAGAGCGCTTCCTCCTTTTATTGCTTCTTCCTTATTTAGTAAACAACACGCAGTCCGTACTCTGGTCTGGTTTTATTCTGTGTTTTTCTAAATGTTACTAAATCCCATGAATAGACCTGAACCAGCTTTTTGTTAATGCTAAAACCTGCTGAAGAGTGACTGAATGTAAGCACAGATTATTCAGATATTAGACTCAATAACTTCATTAGCGATAAGGCGCGAACTGCGTGCTTGTTCACTTGTTATGGAGTTCTTCTGCCACCAAAAAATGAATTAATGCAGCTTTGATAATGAATGGGTATTAATAAATTAACTTGGTTTCATTTCCAGTTAACTAATACAGTTAATTTAGGTTGTGATTAAAGATAAAGAAAACTTTTTAGGGTAATGACTAAGTCTGTCTAATCAGCTGCTGTTCAGTAAACAGGGATTCATTAAACCTGTTATGGGTGTTTTTACTCAGCTAACCTGGTTTAAGTATTATACTGGTAAACATGCTCAGCTTAGTGTAAAATAAATGTTGGAGTCTTAAACAATCGTCTCTTCAGTGTCATGAAATATTGGATTTCAATAATCTTATATTTCTTGTGCTGTTTGAGGATTAATAAGGCACTGTTACTATGATCACTACTCAAAGCAGAAAACGCTGCCATGTAAGATAAAAGTGGTCGGTGTGACTTGAAAACTGACCTGGTAAATACTTCATCATCTCCTCAAACGTCTGCTTGGCTCTGATCTGTTTGTCCTCAGTGGTTCGCTCCTCGCTGCTCTCACAGAAAACGGCGTCTGTGGGAAAAAATTGACAACATGAAACACAAAAATACATTATGCTAGACCCTGGTATCTATTTTCCTTTCTGTTTCTGTAGTTCGAAGTCAGACAAGAAGAAATCAGTTGTATGGACATAACAAATCAAACATGACTGCTGATATTCAAACCAGCACACATGGATGCATTGACTGCATTCAGACACCTTACACAAGTATTTTAAACCTCTGAAATGTGAGCAAATCGGTTTGAAATCTTTTGAAAACATGGGGATAAACCCAATGGTCTGATTTTTTCCTCACTGCAGTATGTTTGTAATCAAAAGTTTGTAATCAGCTCTTAAACTGATGTTTCTCTTTTTTCCTTCAATAGTAACAATTGAACAGAAAAAGAAACAGTATAATTCAGTCACCAAATGTGAAAAGAATTTTGTCCCAAAAGAAGAATTACATTATTCACATACTTTTTCCCCCAGATCCGGTCAATCTGCCTAAAACCTAGGTCAGCAACCTTTACAAACAAAAGAGCCAGTTTTGACCAAAAATAATTTTAAAAACATGTCTGGGGCCACAAAACATATTTGAGCCTTATATTTAACGTAAAATGGCTTATTAAGTATAAATAAGGCTATCAACATTATTTGTCTAAATAAGTATTTATTTATATGTTTTACAACAATGTGGCTACTCTACAGTGGGCTATTTGTGATTATTTCGGACTTTAACTTACTAGAGGTGGCAGTTAAAGCAAACAAATCTTTTTACACGCTGTTAAATTCTCTATTTTCCTCTGAGACTTTTGGATTTGTAGTAAATAACCAGCCTAGCAAGGGAAACTCGAGACAAGCCACCGTCAAAATTTAGAAGAAAAGGTGCCAGGCCATAGACGTAAGACACAAATTTTACTTCAGTTTAATTTAATTATTCAGTGTTTTTTTTCTAAAAGTGGAAAATGTAAATATTTATTTAGACCTAGAACAGAAAAAAAATTAAAATGTGAAAAAAAATCATGCACATGATTTTTTTTCACTGGAAGCCCAAAGAGAGGGGCTGAAGAGCCGCATGTGGCTCCAGAGCCACAGGTTGCCTACACCTGGTCTAGACTGTTCACATTCATGTTTGAAGTGACCATATCTGACATCAGTTTGAAGAACAGTTCCTCCAAAACTTCAGTTGAGCTCTGTTGAATGGTGACCGGGGCAGGGGTGTTGCTACGGCAGTCTTCTGTAGTTTCCACAGACTCTGACTCTGCTCTGACTTTGTACGGTGACTCATCTGCTCCAGCACAGTGAATTATGATGTGGGAAAACAATGGATGTTTATGGGAAAACCTGTGAAATCTCACTGTGGACTTATGGCCAGTGATCAGATATGCACTGGGATTAGAAACACAAAGGGAAATGGCCCAGTTCTGAGTGGGGCAAAAAAAAAAAAAAAAACTTCTACGCCCACACTACTCTTAAAAAAGATCTCAGATCTCTGTCAAAAACAGGGACATAGGCCACATTTGCTTGTCATGTGAACTTAGCCTCAGCTGACAGCCCAATAGTGTTGCATGAAAGGGGAGAATACTGTTGGAAGTTGGATTTAGAATTTTTTTTCCCAGTCCGGAAAAGTAAGTGACCCTTGATTGTTATTGAACCATAACTGTTGAGCTCTCTGCAGTCTACTCACTGGTTAGATTGAATACATAGAAACTGTGATTTGTCAGTCTTTAGTTTGTTCAGCTGATATTCTCTGATCCAGTTGAAACTAAACAATACTAACCTTCCACTAACTCTTTTTCTATGTGAAATATGAAGACTAGCGTTGGTAAAGCAACATGTTGTTATGCCTTTTCCTGATTAAACCTGCGTACATTTTGATGCTAAGCTTCCAATATCTTTTATCCTGTGACTGCTTATATTTTTTTTTCTCTATCATCTGTTGTCAGTCTGGTTGAACCATTGAGTAGCATTCTGTTCATAATGAGCAAAAATACAAAATAACATCTATTTTCTAAAGAGGACTTTCCTAAAGGTGTCATAGCCCGTCAAACATACAGAGTGGTTCTTTAAGTCATCTAACTGTATAAAATCAGGCTTTTGTATAAGAAGATTGCAAAATTTTGAGTGGTTGTGTGCACGTTGTCTCTGAGGGGAAACATAAACACACACCTCTGAGCTGAGTGATCAGGGAGACCATGTGGTGCTCCTGGAGGATCTGCTCCAGTTTGGACTGCATGTACTGATCCATGTAGGCTTCAAACGTGTTCTTGAACAGGATCCTTCCTGCAGCCAGGCAGTGGTGCAGCCAGTCCGCTATGTGGAACACCGTCCGACCTGCCAGTCAAAACACCAAGACAGACTAAAGAGTGAAAACACAGAGAGACGTGAGGGGATGATGTGGTGTTAAAGACACCTCTGATGACCTTTGTATAATTAACCTTAACTTGAATCTAATTTATCTAATTCTTGCAAGCTTTCTTCAAGTTGGAGTAGACAATTCAGTCAAGGATCACTGGAGATGAGCAAAGTCAGTTGCAAAGGAGGGTGAATTGCAGTCTTTGACAGAACAACAACAAACTCGTGTCAATCCCAGGATTAGACTTAAAAGTCGCTTTCGAAACACTCATTTTTACACTCTTATGGAGATTCTGGAGTCTCTCCCTCCTCTTCTGGGGACCCAGGAGTCTCCTCCTTCGTATGCTCTCATCTTTTCATTCTGATTTTTATAGCGTCAGAGTTCACTGGGCTTCTAGGTACTCTGCCACACCCCAGACCTATCTCTCTCACGACACCATTTTTCCAAAACCTTTAATTCTGTATTTTTTTAAATAATGCAACTTGGTTTGATTATAATGTCACACACAGGTTTCAAACTGGTTAAATGCTGACCTTGTTTCACGCTACAACATAACAAACCACAGAAAAACACAAAACCAAGATTCAATTTACTTATGTGAAAATTATATTCAGCTACTTTAAAAGAGTGTGTGTCGTTGAACTTTTCACCTCCTATTTTTCTCACACAGCGAAGATGCAGTTAGTCAAAGCCTCATGTCAGAGTTACTATGACCTTGAATCTCATCATTATACCTCGTCATTATCTTGGCTTTTCCAATCTTCAATCATTTTTATTATCTTTCTTAAGGGTTCTTTTTTTCTTTTTTTGCCAGGCAACTGAACTTTTCACCCAATTGTCTGATTTTTATCACTACAATGACTTAATACACATAAAATAACTAAAACTAAACAGTGTTTTTTTTATCTGAAGCAACAGTTTCCTGTGAACCTGAAACTGTCAAGAATTTGTTTTTCCAGCTTGAATTCCTCATGTAAGACTCTTCTTAAGATTTTGCGTGTTATTTTAATGAGTAAAAGTATTTCAGAGAGGAATGGTGGAAATATTTCCAAGAAGTTATACATGTGAAAGTAATCAAAACATACTTTAGTAATCCCTCTCAGTCATTACTTAGAAGTGTGTGGCTGTGTATTTTTCCGCAGAGACTCTGCTGTCTGTTTGTATTTTCTAATTTTCTGTGTTCAGGACGTTAATGAGCGTGTACCCCCATAGTGCTCAGGTGAGCACTCGTGTGGTGTCACCCCGCAAATATAGCGAGGTGACACCACACGAGAATGAATCTGGGGCTGGCTTTTACTTTCACTTTCAGCATGGTTACAAACAGTAACCAATAGTGCACCTTTAAGAACAGTGCAGATATCATTACCTCAATGTTCGTCTTTGTTCAAACTCCAACTGCTTCTTTCAATTCTAAACTAAAACCCTATGATTTCCCGTGCCTGCATTTTGGTTAAAAAATGTCTTTTATTTGCTTCATATAACTTTGGAGCAATTATTATTGCACCGTGAATGTCCTGAAACTGTATTTTTTTGTCTATTTCTATTTCACGTCATTCTAGTCGATGGTGTTTTTAAGAGTTATGGTCGATTTATTTTCAACATGTGATTCATGGAATCACCTCTCATACAAATAAACTCGCCTAAACTTAAAACATCTTAACCATGTAGCTTCCTTTATAGTTCTGGTGGAGTTACTTTGTCATCAGGTGTTATCATGTCGGTTTAGTTTCACTACCTTTTCTCTTCTACAGAAACCACTCACACAATTGTAGATGGTAAACCTGTGTCGTCCTGTGCAGCTAAAGAGAAGTAACTTGTCAATGAGTGAAACTGAGAAAAAGTAACCTCAAAGGTTTGTATCCTTTTCAGAAGTTGTTACATTTTTGTCAACTATGTTTTAGTTGTTTCACAGTTTAAAATCTGAATTGTCTGACATTCACACATCCCTAAATAAATCCTCTCCTTTCACAGGGTACAGAAAGTAAAAAGGTATCTGCCCCAGAAAAGTCCTTTACTCCACTCATTCACCTTGGCGAGCATCACTTACCGACATACATCATGTAGTCATACATGCCGTCTACAGAGACCATTTCCATGAAGTAGTTGTGGTTGTTTTTCTTCTCCAAACTCTCTGACAGGTTTGCGTTGTTCTTGAACAGATCGTTGTAGAGCTGCAGGCAAAAGTAAACAATCGGCGAGTGTCATGAATATTAAAATTACAATAAAAACATTACTGAATTAAAATGACTAAACAGGTTGATCTGTGGCGCTTACATGGTGGCATATATTTAATTTTATGAGAAGTTATTCATCCCTTTTTATTTTTGATTAACTGGATTCACCGAAAACAGACCATTCAAGCTGGCGATTTTATCTACAAACAGTTTCTCATTCGAATTTCATGAAAATGTACATATAGTGATATACACAAAATAAAACAATATCACAAAACCTTTTCAGAGCTTTTTAAGGACCCATAGTAACTTTTTACGAGATTATGTTTACATCTACTTTAAATACTTAACTTATTATACTATCAGTGTATTTTTAATGCATTTGATTATAAACTCATTTCTGGGTGCAAATCCGAAAAATAATTGCTGCAACACAGTATGCAGGAAATGTTCAAATTGCACTGTTGCTTTTGGGGGAGCCCTGTTTTTCAGGGATCTTGTATGCATGCACCTTCATACATGAATGAACCCCCGACAACATAAAGAAACACAACAATTATTCACAGTTACAATGTTTTTAAAATTGTTCTCCACTGACAAACAAGAAAAATGCTAACACATAGTCAACATATGCATATTTAACCTACAGAAATAAACTCACTGTTATGTTACATTACATGGTATATACAGTTTATTACTTATATTAAACACAACAAAACCCCATGACTCTTTCAAAACATATAACGATTTCACTAATATCATCACCTTTTTCAGTCTTAGAAAATGAAATTAAGAAACTTTACGACTTTTCCAGGTTTTCCATGAACGCGGGAACTCAAATCATTCACCTCAGCTGGTAGCACAATGAGTTCATGTAAATAAAGATTGTTACTGCACCATAGCCAGCCTTTATGTTGTGCTGAAAACACTCAATTCCTGCCCACCAAACCCCCCTCATTTATCCAATCTGTCTCCATGGAGACAAAGATTAAGGTTTATCACATGAGCTGAAATACATCTTCCTCCCTACAGGCAGAGGAAATTCCTTCCCTTCAAACCTGATAGGGAGGGCTAGATGACTTTGATAAAGTCTTGGCGGTCATTTGTTCAACCCTTGACGCTGGCTGTTAAAGTGCCAGAGAGCATAAAAGAGTAAACATCGTCTGGGGTGAGCGGCACAGAGATGTTTAGTTCGTGTTGAGCAGAACTTTTTTTTTTCCTGTTTTACCTTCTTGTTGTTCTCGGCGGTGGGGCTGAGGATGGTCAGCTCGGGTCGGCTGGGTTTGGGTTTGGGCGACTCGCAGGAGTTGAAGAAGGACTGGATGAAAGGGTCCAGGTTCTGTCCTTTCTGGAAAACAGTTTTGTAGTGTTTAATATCATCAGTGTCATTCTGAACTAAAGCACTGATGAAAAAATCTGTCTTTAACTCCTGCTCAGCCTGATTACACCCCGAAGATCCTGGACTTTCTTGTTATGTTGGACAGCAGCAGCAGTTACTCAATACTGATGTCAGCTCAATACTGTAATTCTTACACCCACACAGAGACAGGTCAGGGTCAGATACACAGCAACACCAGGGAGCCTGCAGGAGGCTGGAGGTTTCCTGATTATTTATCTTGGAGGTTCTGCAGTGAAAAGAAAGTCTCCATACTCACCCCTCCTCCTCTGTGCACAGCCTATTACTGGAACTAGCAGAAATTTTGTTTTTGGCAACCATTCTGTGGTTTTTGGATCACAAAAACATCTTGTAGTTCAGCAGAGCTGAGTATCAGTATGTTGGCTGTGTCAAGTGTTGGTCATACTACAGAATGATTAATAACTTCTGTATAGTTGATAATAATCCACATAAGGAAGAAGATAGAGGAGGATGAGGATTTGTTAAAAACTGCACATTAATATTATGTTATTGTGATCTGAAAAAAACAAATTGCAATTACATTATTTCTTATATTGATCAGCCCTAGTTGGTATAAAGCCCTGGTTGAAGATTGTGATTCTGCACATCCACATTCTCTCAAAAAATCCCATTTCATATTTCTTTCAGAATGAGATGTTTGCTGAGCAGGCAGCCTGTTAACCCAGCTTAACATGAAGACTGGAAACTGAATAATGCACTGTTGTCAGGGAGGTTTACATTAAATTAAAAACAAATATTTAGGAAATAGCTGCAGTATTAATCATCATTAACTCAGCATTTCAGCTCAAGAGGGACTCACCTCTTTCATAAGCTTCCCTGGTACAGACTTGAAAATTTTTCCTGGAAAAAAAAACCCATTCAATTAAGAAATCGACTCAACTGTTAAAAAACAAAAGAAGAAAAGGGGAGGGTACCGATTACTAAAAGAAAAATTGGGATTTTTATTCTAATGTCACAGCATAGTAGAGAAAAAAAAACATATTCATCAATTAAATTGAAAAACAATTACCGGGGTTCCATTAGGAAATATATGTTTACATACCCAGGTTGACGTCAGGAAGCATCCGGTCGAGGAACTGAGACTCCATGCTGTGAGGAGAAAGGAAATCTGCCAGCAACTGACTGTTACTGAGCTCTGGATGCTGCAGGAGTCTCTGCGCACACACACACACACACACACACACACACACACACACACACACACACACACAGGGGGGTAATACACACCACACACACACACACACACCGGAGGTTGCTACACCCACACGCACACACACACACACACACACAGGAGGTTAATACATGTAACGGCTGTTCTTCTCCAGAACACAAACATAACTTGGTGCCAGGCCAAGTAAAAGCAGTTTTTATATCTTGCACATACCTAATCTACAAAATATAAGAAAAGAGCCAAACAATCAGACACGCCTGTCACGTATAATACCTTTGTAACACTGCTTTGTTTTACTGCCCTCTAATGACAACATAGAAGTACATGTACTTTAACTTCGATTCATTTTAGATTTTCTGTCTTTAACACTGAAAATCTCATTCCTCTCACTCCTAAGAAACATATGTTCTGCACCACAGTCAAGACAGGAGCAAAACATTGGCTGCAACAGTTATTCTCGTTACTGTCAATGTTAAATACCTGCAAATATTCCTCAAATTCCTCCCTCTTTGATGCGAGGAACTCGTAATTCTTTGGTCCGATAATTCTTTTGGATGGAAGCTGAGCATCTGCAAATGTGCCTGGAAAAAAATGTGAACGAATGCAGCTCATTATAGAAGGAAACAAGGCTGATTATTATTTTTTAAACAGCTGCAAGCTAATATTGTCATTACCATATGAAAGTTATTTAATGAAAGTAAGTTGGTGAGCGTTACCGTGGAACTCAGTGAGTTTGGATTCGAGTACGTAGAACTCCAAATATCTTCTGTAGACTGACCACTTTTCAGTTTCATGACCAACTGCAGAAAGAGAACAAATAAATTACAGCATTATACACATATGCAGAGATTAGCTGATGATACAGCTGAGACAGTATGCAACGTATAGACTTGAGTTGATTATGGGTGTCATTTGGTCCGTTTAACCCAAGCTTTCTCCTTCAAGCTTTGTGCATGTCCCCATAAAACAAGTCCAATGACACATTCAAACATGTCACTTGACTCTTAAAACTGAGAGTAAGTAAGCATTAAAGTAAAAAGCTATGCAAAGTGAAATGAATGCTATTGATTGAATATTATTTGTGATAAATGCCAATAGACTACTAAATAAGTTTACTAATTAGTGTTTTATTAGCTAAAATATATATAGTAGTGTAAAATGGTCTTTGGAAATTTAGGACCAGGCATAAAAACACAGTTCAAAGTGGTCATGTTATGGTTTGAAGGAATTTTATCACATCTCTTATGCAAGTGAATGCCATGCTGATTAATTGAAAAACAATCATATGAACCAGTCTGTAGCTGCAGCTTTGCAAACTTAAAACTGTTTCATAATGTTGGGAGGCTTATTTCCACCTTAATTGTAAAATTAAGTCAGAGATCTATCTCAGTACAATATGTAAGCTGAAAAAAATATTTTCAAGTAGGAAGCTCATATTATATGTAAGAGAGAGGCCTTATGTTTCACTGCTCCGTTCACTCACCTTCTTTCCTGTCATTGCGTTCCACGTCGATGCAGAAGACGGGGATCTTCTCTCTCTTGACCTCATCGTCATAGAAGTCGATGTAAGGGATGGTGATGGTCCAGGCTGACAAGTTCCTCAGGGTGCCCGCCATGCTGGCTGGCTCTGCAGGGGAGTCGTCCTCCATCACAACAGTCGCCTCCTCCACCTGCAGGGAGCAGATAATATGAAAATTAACTTTTACTTTACCTAAACCAATAAAGTTTTATTCAAATTAATTGAATATAATTCTCTAACACCTCAATGAAAGTAGAATTACTGCCCCGCAGCTGTATGCCTTTGTGCACCAGTCAACTGCGCATTAAGTTTACATCCATGTCTGCAAAAACATGGATGCTTTCCCCACAGCACAGAAGATTTAAACAATCAGGACAGATTCAAGATGGACACCTTAAGTTATTTCACTATCTGACCAATGTCTCCCCCTCTGTTTCTGATTCATGATGCTAAATGATGGACAGAAAGCACGTTCGCATATTATATGTCACAGGTAAGTTTTCATCGCTTTATCATTTTATCCTGTTAGACATTTGTGTAAAATCTTGTCGTGATCAGCGAATGAATTCTTGAGTTGTGGCCACAAAAACTTTGACCACTTAAATCACCATCAGTCAGTTCATCCTCGAGTCAAAGTGGACGTTTTGTGCAACATTTGAGGAAATTCCCTTGAGATCTTCTTGGGATAATCTCAATCTCCAACACATTGATGACAAAAGAAATAACAATTTCAACAAAGTATACTGCAACATGTCATAAATCACTTTATCTATATCTATAGTTTTTTTCTCGTCTATATTTCAGACGATAAGATGGAAGGCAGATAAAAGGCTGCAGATGGACAAACGGATTCAATGAGTTGATGGATTGAAAGAAATTCCTGTGGATGCATGAATGTCGTTTCCTCACTTCGAAAACCATCAGCACAAGGTTAAGACTCCCATCACAGCTCAACATTCTTCATATAAATTACCAACATTTTCAACACTCAGGTGATGACTGATCAATAATCCGTCAGCACAAAGTTTTTAGTCTTTAGAGAAATTCAGAAGATCATATTCTGCTTGGTAAAGTACATCTACACCGACAACGAGTAGTTAAAACACAACAAGAGATGATGGGTCTAATGTTTACATGTGAAAAAGTAGCACTCACCTGGTCATCGTCAATGTCGTTCATGGCGCTGGGTGGCAGCATGGCTCCCTCCATGGTCGTACTTTTGAACACACCTTTGATTTTGCTGCCAATTCTGCTGATCCCGAACGACTCGCCTCGTTTCGACAGGTTTCTATGGCGAACAGAGAAATAGGCTGGTACATAAGGAGCATCTAAACTGCATTAATACTAAACAAAGCCATAAATCACATCTCATCTATTCAGTTTAACTGTTCTGGAACAATTCCTCTTCCTCTCTTCTATTTTTTTTCTCTGTTCCCCCGATGCTTCTCTTCCTCATGATCTAGTCAGATGTTGGCAAACAATAGTAGGAGTAAAATAACAAATGTATCTATCACATTTGTCAGATGACCTGCTGACAAAGCATCACACTTTGTGCTGTGACAGCTGACATCAGTCATGCAGCAGACATGCAGAACATGTACAAGCCTTCTTCATCCAGCCGCAACCGCAGCATGTAGTCACCGAAAACTCATTTCCGATGTTTAAGCAGGCCGTTGAGTTTTTAAAAATGGAAAAGAACCTTCTGGAAATCATTAGGGGCCTGGCAAAGTGCCTAATTGATCTGACAAAGTCAATCACGTTTGGCAGTTATTACTTTCATGTCCTGACACACGGCAATGAACATTTTGCTGATCGGAAAAGGGCGTAAAGTCAGACTTTTACAACATGGATTAATGATTCACTGCTCGAGATGTTCACCTCTAAAACTTCCTTTGAAATGCCTTTGGAACAAAAAAAATCCTGCGAGTACATGTTTTAGTATTCATACGTGTCTCGTCCATGCTGAAGTGCAGCCGCTATGTTCAAATGAAAGGTTTAAGAAATATAAAGAAACTAATGTCTTAAATCTATTAGTCTGAAATCACAGCATCTTTTCAAATAATTCTGACGATTTGGATTTGTAGAAAAATTACATGTCTTTTTGGTACTTTCAACATCATTTTATGCACGAAAAGTTGTTCATGTTTCATATTATCATCATTATTATTGTGGGGGCAAAAAACACTGAAAAATGGAAATACATCACAGTTTTATTCTTCTTTCTGCATTTTAACTGCTTCACTACTACACAGGCAGAGTTGTATTTAATTTTAAATTAGGGCTGTGAATTAAAATTGAATCATTTTTGGGTACCGATCAAAGTGGGTCTCAAGTACCAAAGAAGGAATAATCTACTTTGTCAGATTGCTGAATTAAAAACAACTTCTGCAAAATTTAGAGTGTATCTTTTTAAGGGAAGAGAAAGTTAAACTTTGATAAATTTGAGAAGGGTTTTTTCATATTTTGCTAAATGGAGAAAGGATTTTATAGGAAAACATTTTTAATTCTTCTCTGTAAGGTATTAATAAAGATATGATCCTAGTGTCATATTAGAATGCAGCATGCAGCAACATTATACTGCCTGTCAGACACATCAGCTTCAGTTTGAGGCTCCAGTACATTTAAAAAAAAACCAAACATACTGATTAACTTTTTCATTGCTACAAATTCTGCTATTCATCACCGGACACTTTTTAAAAATTATCTTTCTTTACTTTATTCATGCTTTTATTACATGTTGTTTAAGTCTTTTCATTTTACCCTTGCCTTCTCTATTTCACTATTTTATTATGAGATTATCTTTTACTGCTCTTTATGCACCCTTTATATTCTTAAAATGTCTAAACCCGTGTTAAAGCAGATTCAACTTTGGTTCAACTTCTTGACCAGTGCTCGGCCCTGGCTTCTTTAACGGCGCTATCGTCTCAAACGTGAGGTTAAAATCAAAGTGCAAGCATCAGCAGAACATGTGAACAAACACAGAGGCCTGGCAGCAGCTCATAGTGTTAAGATTTGTTAAAAAAAACAATGTGATTCGCAGAGCAGCCTACAGTGAGATATATACTGTATCTGCATGCATGGCACTGCACTTTTTTTCAGTGTCTTTCAGGCAGCAGACTCTGTGAGACCAGGTAACATGCCGAAGACCAACTTACCTGCTTTCCTCCAGACTGAAGCTATTTCTGGAAGTAGATGCATAAGCGCTAATCATGACATGTTTGGACCGAAGACCTCCAAAAGATATGAGCGAACTTAAAGCTGTGCTCCGTATTCAAAGTTTCAGAACACCTTCTACAGTACCATCATCAAAACCACCTTCTCACATGTTTAGCTTTCTGAATGCTATTTTGCCACCTGAAAGATGAATGAAAATCAAAATTTGAGTCTATATTATACAACAATCACAAACCTGTTGATTCTTGAGTTTCTTGTCGGAGACTCTGCTCCCCTCAGCAGGTATCTGAAGTACTGAAAACAGAGAGGAGACACAGTCAAGGTACAGATTACAATGAACGTAGGATTTGAAGTCTGAAGCATGTAGTAAAGATCCCTCTATCACGCCAATAAAAAAATCAAAACACTCTGTTAGAAGTATTCAATTTGATAATTAACTAAAAGTATTATCATCAAAAGTCACTCATGCAGACAGAGCAGCCCATCATAGTTACATTATACTGTTGTTGGAGCTTAATCGTACAACCTAACTAATTTATATACTGTTGGATAGTGTAATCAGTTATAAAGCATTATATTTTCAAATATGATTTTATGATTTATTTGTCATAATCTAAAGCTTTAAGTTAGATTAAGCCTCTAAAACCTGGATCGACATCACTTTTTTGTGGTGTGTTCAGATGCCTTTCAGAAGTATTTAAGCCTTTTTTTTTAAGCCCTTGACTTCCTGCTTCGCTTCAGTGCAGACGCTCTTCTTGCTTGCTCTCTGCTACGCTTTTATTTTTCCTAGTTTTTTCCTTTTTTTTCCTTCTTGTCACATCCAACATATTTAAGGAGGTTTCCTACAACAATTGGGATTATCTACTCATCATGTTGATTCAGAACAGAACTGCAGCTCTGTCTGTGTGTGAGTGAAAGAGGCAGTGAAACACACACTGGACACTATACAAGTTAACTCTGTACACTTGAAGCTGGAAGAGGAGTTTTCCTGCCCTGCTGGATACAACCTGGGACCTTTATAGAGGAGTACCGCTTATTTTAAAGCTGTTCACTCCGAGCTTCAAGATGCCTCCACTATCTGCAGACGACTACGCCAAACTTCTACAGAAAATTGCCGTGCTGGAGACTAAAATTCACCGCCTAGAAGTTAATGAGGAGGTAAACGGGCTAGGTGGGAATGACACCACCTTACCCCTGCCTCAAATCAGTGGACAGGAGCTAGCTAACACACGGCTAACGAGCACAGACAAAGCTACCGCGAAACAGGTAGGCTCTGTTCTGTTTAATAAATCTACAAGTAGTAGTCCTCCCTGGAACCACCTTGGAGCAAAGCCAAAGAACAAATCATTTCCCTGGGTAATGGGAGGACGTTTAACAGGCAGAGCACAGCGAGCTGAGGTGTGTGATGAGACCGGCTGGCCTGCACTCCCTCCCAGGCAAAGTGCCTCCTCAACCCCCGCACCTGGAAGGACACAGCTGTGGAAAACTGTAGAAGGGCGGATGAGCAACAAACCTCTGAAACAATCAAGCATTGAGCTGCGGAACAGATACGCTCCACTGATGAAGGACCCTGAATTTCCGTCAGACCGTCCATCCTCAGTCAGCGGGGTAAGGACTGATAGCATGTCGAACAGTAAAAGGCTACAGGGAAAGCTAAAGCCTGGGCCTCAAACTTTGATTGTGGGTGACAATGCTATTAGAGACTTACAGAGGGTGTGCAGTAAAAACACCAAAGTGATCTGCTTCCCCAAGGATGTGGTCTCCAACATGACAGAAAGGATTCTGAGTATTGTGGCTGAACACCCAACTGTGAGGAACATCATAATACACGTAGGGTGGAATGATGTTGCTAAACAACAGTCTGAAGTGTTAAAACAGGACTTCACCGAGCTGTTGAAAACAGTGAGCTCTGTGAAAGCAGATGTGTTTATCAGCGGACCTATACCACCGGTCAGATATGCAGAGGAGAGATTCAGTAGGCTGTGGGCTCTAAGTAAGTGGCTTTCTACTGCATGTACTGCCTATCCAGTAAATTTTATTGAACATTTCCACATCTTTTTGGAGCGAAGACACCTTTTCAAAGGGAATGGACTTTTCTTGAACAAGCCAGGAGTAAAATTGTTGGCCTCTAATCTATTTTACTTCCTGCGTCACCCATCAGTCGCCTCTGCCAAGGACTTTAAACAACAGGAGCCAGCCAGGATGAAAGACAAAACAAGGCAGATTAAAAACCCAGAGGGAGAGCAACAGTCACCCCCACCCCCTTTACAACCACAGCACCTTCGACGGTCCACCTGCCTCACCCCCTGAAACACCCACCAGGTCTCTCTCCTCCTTACCCTCCCTCTCTCCCTCCTCACCCCACCTGGAGTTCACTGACCAGATGAAGGAGCTGGTCAATGCTGGACTAAGATGTACCCCCCGTCCCTCTCCTATCTTCTCTCCTATAAGCACCCCACGTCGACCACCACCACCTCCAACACAGGCTCCAAAGACTCGTCGCCCAGCGGAGAGGAGGTGGAGTGGCAGTTTTATTCAAAAACTCTTTCCAATTTAAAAAATTATCTTTCAGTCATTTTTCTACTTTTGAATATGTGGCTCTTCAGCTGAAGTCCTCCCCTCGAGCCATATTAGTAAATGTCTACAGGCCACCTAAATACTGTGCAGACTTTTTCGTTGATTTTAATGAACTGCTGTCGATAATCTGTATTGAATATGACTGTATAATCATTGTTGGTGATTTTAACATTCATGTTGACAGCCCCCAGGACAGAGGGGCTAAAGAACTGTACTGTACTCTTGACAGCTTTGGGCTGAGTCAGCATGTGTCAAAATCCACACATAACAGGGGGCACACTCTGGACCTGCTTATCTCCAAGGGTCTAAACATACACAAGGTTGTTGTGAGTGATGTGGCCCTGTCTGGTCACTGTTGTGTTTTCTTTGAGAGCTCTATCTCTGTGCACAGGAGTAATCAGAAAGAAGTTATCAAGAAGCGATGCATTACCGAAAACACCAGTGAAATGTTTAATGTACTTTTTTCTTCTACAGCAACCCTGCCTTGTGGTTCAGTCAATGAGCTAGTGTACAACCTTAATTCTAAAATGTTAAATGTGATAGATGCCATCGCTCCAATTAAGTTGAAGCAAGAAAAGATCTCCATGGAGAAATGCCATGGCAGTGAAAAATGAAAAAAGAGAGTGTCGGAAAGCTGAACGCAGGTGGCGAAAATCAAATCTACAGATTCATTTTGACATCTATAAAGAGAAACTTCACACTTATAATATACAGGTGAGGAATGCAAGGCAGTCTTTCTTCTCAAACATTATCACCAGAAACAAAAATAATGCTCGAGCACTGTTTTCTACTGTTGAGAGACTAACAAACCCCCCTGTGTCAATAGCACCTGAACTTCACTCTGCCAGGGCCTGCAATGACTTTGCTTTTTTCTTTAGAGAGAAAATTCAGAATATTAGACAGGCTGTGAATTCTTCAACACCAGGTTCAGGATCTGTGCTGTGTCTGTCTAAAAACCATTTAAACACCATGACGCAGTTTAATCCAATCAATGACAAAAATCTGGAGGACATTTTACACCAACTGAGCTCTTCCTACTGCTGTCTGGATGTCTTACCCACAGATTTTTTCAAAAAAGTTTCACACATCATGGTATCTGATCTGTTACAGATTGTAAACATGTCTCTAAGTTCAGGAGTCTTCCCACAGACCCTGAAAACAGCTGTTATTAAGCCCCTCTTAAAAAAGAACAATCTAGAAAAGACCTCAATGAACAACTACAGGCCGATATCAAATCTTCCTTTTTTTAGGTAAAATCATTGAAAAGGCTGTGTTCCAACAGCTAAATTACTTCTTAACAGTCAACAGCTGCTTTAACGTCTTTCAGTCAGGTTTTAGACCACATCACAGCACTGAGACAGCTCTGGTCAAAGTATTTAATGACATTCGCTTAAACACAGATCATGGCAGATCTTCAGTTTTAGTGTTATTGGACCTCAGTGCTGCATTCGACACAGTCGACCATGATATATTACTTGATCGACTAGAAAATTGGGTGGGACTATCTGGCACAGCTCTTGATTGGTATGCATCCTACTTAAAGGGCAGGGATTATTTTGTGTCAATAGGTAACTTTAGATCTGAGCAGACCAAAATTACATGTGGAGTCCCCCAAGGCTCCATCCTGGGGCCTCTTCTGTTCAACATCTACATGCTTCCACTTGCTCAGATCATAGAAAAAAACAAAATAGATTACCATAACTATGCTGATGACACCCAGCTCTACATTTCAATGTCCCCAGGTGACCATAGCCCCATACAAGCACTGGGTAAATGCATGGAGCAAATATCTGAATGGATGTGCTATAATTTTCTTCAGTTAAACAGAGGAAAAACTGAGGTAGTTGTTTTTGGACCCAAGGAGGAACATCTTAAAATCAGCATGCAGCTCCAGTCACTTCAGTTAAAAACCTCAGACCAGGCCAGGAATCTGGGTGTTGTCATGGATTCAGACCTGAATTTTAAAAAACACATACAAACAATTACAAAGCCAGCTTACTATCACCTCAAGAATTTTTCTAGGATTAAAGGTCTGATGTCGCAGCAGGACCTTGAAAAACTTGTCCATGCATTTATCTTTAGTCGAGTTGACTACTGTAACAGTATCTTCTCTGGTCTGCCTAAAAAGTCAATCAGACAATTGCAGCTGATCCAGAACGCTGCTGCTCGAGTCCTTACTAAGACCAATAGAGCGGACCACATCACTCCAGTTCTGAGGTCTCTACACTGGCTCCCTGTCTCTCACAGAATAGACTTTAAAATTCTCTTGCTAGCATATAAAGCACTGAATGGTTTAGGCCCAAAATACATCAAAGACCTTCTAGTCCAGTATGAACCATCAAGACCACTCAGGTCATCTGGTGCGGGTCTGCTCTGTTTTCCGAAAGTCAGAACTAAACATGGAGAATCAGCATTCAGTTTCTATGCTCCGTATAACTGGAACAAACTACCAGAAAATATCAGGTCTGCTGAGAGTCTGAGTTCTTTTAAGTCAAGGTTAAAGACTCACCTGTTCACTGCTGCCTTTGACTAAAAGCCTTTTTACTTTTTAAATTTTATATTTTACTTCAAAACTCTGCACTGCAACTCTTATTTTAATATATGTGTTTTTATATTTTTAGGTTTTATCTGTTGTTTTTCTACTTGCTGTTTTTAATCACCTTTTACATGCTTCTTTTATAATGTTTTAAATGTGTTTCCTTTCCCCCTGTTGTTGTATTTCAATGTTCTGTGTGAAGCACCTTGAATTGCCTTGTTGCTGAAATGTGCTATACAAATAAACTTGCCTTGCCTTGCCTTTAAACTGTAGTGATAAAAAATTGAGCATTGGGTGGTAAGGTTCGAAGAATTGGGTGAAAAGTTCAGGAGCCTGGGAGAAAAAGAAGCAGCTGGTTGCATTATTTAGAAAAAAAAAAAACAGAATTAAAGGTATTGGAAATAATGGCGTCATGAGAGAGATTGGCCTGGGGTGTGGAAAAGTACCAAGAACCCCATTGAACACTGACGCTATTAAAATCAGAGCCAAAAGATGAGAGCATACGAAGGAGGAGACTCCTGGGTCCCTAGAAGAGGAGGGAGTGACTCCAGGATCTTGAAAAAGTACAGTACAGCGAGGAACTTGGCAAATTCCAAAAAATATGAATTTAAATTTTTTGGCCAGGGGAAAATGTCTAAAAACTGTATTTATAATTATCATAATCACATATTTAAAATTATGTCACAGGATTATTATAATTTTTATGTACTTTTCCCCCCAAGACCAGTTCCCTTTTTTTGTTTTCTTTCTTGTGCAAATTTTCAGGTAATTCTATTGTTCTAGTTTCCATTTCTTGAAATTTTTTTAGGTTATTTCTTCTTAAGTTGTTCATTGCCCTCTTCCCATGTTTCTGAAAGAAATCAAGCCAATTTGTTCAGGTTTCAAAGGGTAGTGTAATGAAAAAGTACAATTAATGTACTTTTTAATGTAGTGAAGTAGAAGTATGAAGTAGTACGACATAAAGTTAAACAAAAACAAATACTTTTCAATATTTGAGTATATGTACTTTGTTACTTTGCAACACTGAGATACACAAATACTGTCTATTTGACAACTTTTTAAGTGACCTGCAGATTTTTAGGAAACTTTTTTGGAGGTCTTACTTCATCACTGTGACAGAACATCGGGGTGAAGACTCTCTCCAGCAGAGACAGCACGTGTTCGTACGCCTCAAACAGGCAGCGCATCGTCTGCAGCTTCACCACGCCGGTGTACGGGCCTCTCGCAACTGAGGGGAGACACCGTGTGGTTAAACTATTTTTCCTTTTCAGTTTACAAGTGTTTACAATCAGTGACAAACAGGAAAGCTCTACATGCACAAATAGAACCACATTCGAAACTATTTTAAGAGTAACTCAACCAGGCTGAGAAGTGGCGTTTGATGTGTACTGAGCAACATTAGTTTAAAAATTGTCAATAACAATTCATCACTTGCACTTACTGCTCATCTCATACACTAAACAGTGGGGGGAAAATAAACACTTGTGAGTCTTCATAAATGCCTGCATTTTTCAAACTTCATACAATTCAAGTCTCAAAGGCCAAGCTGAAATAACATAATCAGGGTTATTTTCAAACATTATAAAGTCACATACTACATTTTAAAACTGTGATATTGATCTTAAAAGTGGTGACGTGCACCTCTAAATAGTTTTGTCCCAGGTGAAAAACTAAAAACACAAACAATGGAGTTATGAAGTAGTGACTCCACAGCTGTACCGACTATGAGGTACAGTATACACGCAGCATCTTACTGTTCCTTATCTCCTCCACAATGAACTGGTCGAAGCTGATCTTGTCGATGCTTTCGTCCAGGCAGTAGGTCTCGTAGATGTGCACCACCTCCTCGTGCAGACGCTGCAGTTCAGAATCGCCCAGTTCTGGACTCAGGATCTTATCGTTGAACTCCTCTGGAGGAAACAGCGAGGGGTTTTATACAGTCACACTGACATATATGTGTTACAGGGTCAAATAGTTGCTGCTTAACAAAGCTCCTACATTTCTGTGTTTATGCTTCATTAAATCAACAGTTAAGGCTTTAAAATATGTTGCCATGCTTTCAAAAACTACAAAGGAATCCTTCTCGACAAAGCAAGACCTGATGCATCTGCATGTAGATCCCTGATTGCAACCCTAAGTGGGTTAGAAAATGAATGGATGGATGAAAGGAAATTGTATATTTTGCATTTGTGTTGATCTTTCTGAGGCTAACTAGCCAGCTTACTCAGAATGCTTCGGGCTTGCACGGCTAGTTGAAATTTAAAGGTTAGCTAGGCCATAAAGCTTTATTTGAGGATTTGGTATGCAGCAAGGTTTCTGCACAATGGTTGTTCTTACCCACAGTGAGGCAGAACTGCAGCACGTGCACAGCTCCTTCCTGCTTCAGGAAGTTCATGAAACGAAAGAGGAGATCCTGCTGCTCCCTGATCTCCTTCAGGTCCAACTTCAGCACCTGCATGGCCAGAGCGAGAGGTTTAATTATAATGGTCTCATTAAAAGGCCATCTTTCAACTATGATAGAGATAGAGACAAAGATAAATACACAGATACGCTGCATGTTAAACGGCCAGTTCATCCTAAAATTAAAAATACACACCTTTCCTCTTACCTGTGGGGTTATTTATTAGTGTAGATTGTTTTGGTGTGAGTTGCAGGAGATATCAGCCGTAGAGATGTCTGCCTTCTCTCCAGTGTGGCGCTTAAAGCACCACAAATATATACATTTGAAAAACTCAACGGCAATGTCTCTTTCCAGAAATCACAATGTGGCAACACTCACCAACCATATCAGTGCGCAGACGGAAGCATTCATCTTCTCGTGGACAGTGCGAGATGTTAACATTAATGGCGTCCTCCTCGGCTGAGCTGTAACGTTAGCTAGCCTAATGATGTAGGCGAGTTATCATTATATGTGCGTTTCTGCACAATAATTCGGTTGACTGGTGTCGTTTAGTAGAAAGAAAATAGTTTCTACATGAAACTGTTCACAGCAAGGTCTGCGGATTATCTTGAGTAACCGGGTCAGGATTTCTGGAAAGAGACATTGCTGTTGAGTTTTTCAAATGTATTTTTTTGGCACTTTGAGCACCACAAGCTGATTGCCATCTAGTTCCATTATATTGGAGAGAAGGCAGACATCTCTACGGCCAACGTCTCCAACACTCTACAACTCATATAAAGCACTGCAGATAAGAGGAAAAATATGTGTTTTTGATTTTGGGGTGAACTGTCCCTTTTCGTTGTTCCAAGGGGGACAAAATGTCAGGTAAGAAATATTTCTCTTTTTTTTTTTTTAAAAAAAAAAAAGGTATATTATAGCAATCTGTCTATCTGTAGTGAATAAGGTTTCTTTCTCAGTGTTGTACTCACAGACGGCTTTTTGTTGCTGACGTCTGCATATTTCTGTAAAAATGGAACCAGAGCAGACAGAGGCTCTGTGGCTGGTTCAGGCTGGAGATACAGAAGAGATAAAGATGAAGATTTGGAAACTGTGAATCAGCAGATTTTTGTTACCAAAAAAAATCACAATTTCGAATCAAGCAAGGTTTCTTCTTTGAACTGGCTATACAGGATATGAACTTCTAATGGGGACAGTATTTGTAAAATGTTCTTTTTACTTACTGGAGTGTCATCAACAAATATCAGCACCATGAGGTTCACAGTATCCTGAGGAACAAATAGACAGAGCATGTTATCATAACGTTTAGTTTGAGTTTAATTTAAATCTTGTAGAACCTTCAAAATACAGACTGGTCATTTTGTTTTCACATGATTAATTAGTTATATCATTTTAATGCTGTGCTATCTTATCACTGTATCTTAAATTTAAACAAAAGAAAGAAACATGAAGAATTCTGTCACATCATTTGAGTCTCTTCGTAATTGTTAATTCAGTTATAAAATCACTGCTGTAATGGTAAAATGAAGTAAAGGTCTTTCTTCAAAACTAAGGCCAAACAAATTCCAAACATTTGAGGTGCAGTATTGAAACAGTCCAGTGTGGCCTGCTCATCCACTCATCCACAGCCCGTACAAACATTAACCCTGTTCTACTTACAGGGTCAGCCATGAAATCCATTGTTGGTAACATGACCGATCCAGCCATCACCTCCCGCAGCAACAGAGCCAGAGACCTGAACAAAGACGACACTGCAACTTTTAATATATAATCACCTGGTTTCATCATGTAGTCATTAACAGCCACTCAGACCTTTAGTTAAAAACACGTAGTTTTTGTCCCTGAATAGATTACGATACTGTGCGTTCCAATACCAGCACTATCATACTATATAGTATGCCAGAAAAAGATTTGGTATGTCCTAATGCATAGTATGTCAGATGTATATGTATGACAAAAATACCAGGATGTTCAACTACATCCGGTCTGAATGTGCAGTATATTTGATTGGCAGCTGGCAGAAGCTACAGTGACGTATGAAAGTGAATTAAAATAACTGATGACGAGGAGTTGAATAGTAATATAACTGTATTATATATTAAGCTTTATTGTTTTAGTGAACAAAATAATTATGTCAATTAACAAAGAAAAAAACAATAGAGATGCATCTTTGGACTAATTTTATTCATGAAAAATGTTTAAATCCCCAATGTATGTAGCTCTAACTTAAGAGTTTAACTACATACACTGCCAAGTAACAACAGCAGAGCTCTCCAGGCTGATCTCCATCTGACGAGCTTCGCTAACAGTGTCTTCCCTGATTTCCATGGTAACAGATATATAAGCAAGTGGGTCAAAGTTCAGGGCGCAGTGTTATGAAGTAGTATGTCCCGATTGTGCACATACTACATGCAACAGTACATACTATGTAAGAGCAGTCATAGAACCTACTCAAAATAAAAACAATAAGTATGTCTTTTGGGATGCACCCTTAGTCTCTGTAGGCTAGTTTGCATTTTCCTACCTGCAGTCTGTTGCTTTGGGCGGCATGACATAGGGAAACAGCATCTCTGTCAGCTTCCTCAGGTAGAGCAGCTCGTCTTTTCTGCTGCGCAGAGCGATGTGAAGGTCAGCGCCGTATTCATCCAGAGCAGCCTGTTGTAAACCCTCCACATTCTTCACTGCAGAGAAACACAGAGGATGTTACTGTTATGTCCATGAACACACTGAACCCAGTTTCACCATGTTACAAAACACTTACAAACAAAAGTTATATGCCACAATTTATACCAGCATTTTCCACTACGACCACCATGAGATTTGGAGATTCAGGATTTTCGATACCAGAAATATGTCTGTGTCGACCTCAATGTAAATAAATCCAAACACAGCAAACAATGGCATATTCTTTCTGATCAAACTTGTGGCATTATCACAGGTTAATTGTCACAGTTTAATTATCACAGGTTAATTCTCAAAATAAAGCTTGACTGACATCACCACTTGTGTTTGTGGTGGTGGCTTTTTTTTTGCAGTTTTAAAGTTAAAGTTCTAGGTAGGCATGTAGTGATATACCAGTACTGAAGATAACTGATATTTTTTAAAATGCAGTATTGATATCATGTTAACAATACATATGTGATAATATCGTGCAAATACTCCATCATCTTTTACATCATTTCCATTTCTTTCCACTCTTCTTTTGTCTCCCTTTCCACCCCCCTACACTCATATTAAGTGTATCATAATTAATTTACCAAGAGACAATACGCAAAGTTAAAGATAAATTCAACTGATAACACTATTAATATTATTTTTTTTTTAATTTTCAATCTATATTTTAATGATATTATTAGCATGAATTCTTTTGGCCACAATAATTGTGAAGTGAACACCTGAAATCATGCCAGCCAATTCCCATCTCTAGAATGTATTTTCAAGAACTGTCTACTGGCAGTGTAGCTTCAGTTAAATATAAGAGAAAGATTGAGTGAGGTAAATAATTGAGCAAATTTATACTTTTAAATATGCCACTTTTCTAAAATCAGAAATCAGAAATGTTCAGTTTAGATTGTGATGACGTTGACTGGTGCAGGTGTGTACCTTTTTCTCGAGCTTTGGCAATAATTTCTATGTGTTTCATTCCAGCTTTCATCACTTTGTCCGCAAACACAGCGGGAACATCCACCTGCCAAAAGGTGAGGCAAAATTAGTTAAAGACAATAAGCAGAGTTCATTTCTGGGATTAAACAACATAAAAATATGACTCCAGTGTTATCATGCCTAACTCTACTGTACTTTTTGCATAAAACTGAAATCTGACTGTCCAATTTTCAAACTGTCTGTTTAAGCTATATATGCTTCTTCTTCAGCTGTAGTGGCTATCAGCTGTGCTCAAACAGAACAGGTGCAGGGCATCCTGCAGTCTGGAGGATGCATCAGTGAACAATAAAGAACACTTCAGCAACATGTTGAGCAACAAGAAAACCTTAGAAACTGTTCTCTAGTAATGAAACAACCTGACTTCTTTTCTTCTTTGACATAAATTAGCCATTGAAGAGCATGAACCGCCAGGACTGCTGAAAGAACTTTTACAAAAGAAAAGCAGGCCAAACTTTGGGGTAAGAATGTGAAGAGCTGCGATGATTAGTCGATTAATTAATAACCACAACAAAAAAATTGCTCATTTCAGCTTCTTAGATCTCAAAAGAAATGATGCTCTTTTTACTCATAAATGATTGTAAATATTTGGGTTTTGGGCTATTTATCAAACAAAATGAGCACTATGAATCACTTCTGGGGCTGTTGGATATCAATTTTCACAATAATCTTTTTACCTTTTTTCATTTTACGGCGAACAATTTATAGATTAATTAAAAAAACAATTTGTAGATTAATCACTGATGAAAAAATAAATGTTAGTTACAGTCTTAAAAATGTGTCCCTTCATGTAACTGCTCTATTTTGACTGGCCGAGGAATGTTAAAGCTTTACCTTCTGAGCACGGCGAACAAGCACTGATGCAAAGAAGCGAAAGGTCATCCTCACTTCATCCACACACGCCTCATCATCTGTGATGTCCCTAAAAACCAGACGAAGGAGAATTATGACAACTTCAGTCCATCTGTAAAATAATTCAATAAGACACTTTTTTCTTCTTACCTGTACCAGGGGTACACGAAGTTCTCAAGGACTAACTCAAACACCTACAGGTCAGGGACAGCAAAAGTGTTCAGGAAAGAGTCAGAAAAAAAATCTCAACTGTTGACATTTACATATATGAAGAGTTAAATTTCTGCTTTATAAACACAGCATTAAAATTTAAATAGGCATTAGTGAGTAAATGTCAGAGGACAGACAGATAATAAATGAAAAGGTAGAAAGTATGTTTCTGATTATATTGTTATTACAATATCCACAGTTATTCAACAACTATTTTTAGGATAAAACCACTGACACATGTCCATCCACTGAGGTACCTCTGCTATTGAAGCGTCTACTTTTGAATGAACCTTCAGGTCCAACCATGGCTGATAGTTTTCAAGGAGCAGTGTTGGCCTGCAAAGAATCAAATATTTTTGCATATCATCAGCATGTGCTTCTTGACCGCGTGACAGATCACCACACATGAAAAAAACAGAAAACACCAGTGTGAAAATTATTTCCAGCTCTGAACTAAATACTAATGAAGTGTGTCCATGGCTAATTTTTTGTGACGACATGCAACAGAGGCCCCCGGTTGGACAAGACTGGCAACCTGAGATTCATAGTTTCTTTAATATTTTAATTGCTGGGTTGAGAGAAATTAATGCTGTGGGTCTGTAATACTCCTTTGAGATGTTATTTATGACATAAAACTATACAGATAAACTGACTTGACCTGAACCCAATCATCGCAAACTGGTGCATAAGTCAACATATCCCTTAACAATATTCATTAGGAGGCAAACTAGTGTAATGAGAACTCTAAAAAAACATTATACCGATTAAAGAAAACTTTACTTGTGGGAGTAAATTTTAAGTAAACGCACGTTATAGCAATTTAATAAGTAATAACCAAACATGTAGTCCTTTCAAGTATTGCCAGCAAAATGTACTTAAAAGTATTAAAAGTAAAAGTAGAACATGAACAGTTCACCCGAAGAATATAATATGTTATATAGATATGTATATTATTCGCATTAAGCAGCAATTTACTGTTGTAGGAAGTCAAGACTGAGCTCATCCAAACTACTATATATGCAGCTGCATCATTTAATCTATAATAAATCATTATATCTATGAACACGGTCCATGCTATGTGTGTGAAAAAAAATGATGTCAAGTAACAGGGGTCATTCTGTGTGGTTTTTGTTTACATTTTAGATTTTATTAAAACCTTATACATAAATATCCTATTTGAGACCACAAAATAAATTCTTTAGGATATTTTTGGCAGAATTTGAGAATTGCATTACCACTGGGAATGTTATTTTCACCTCATAAAAAAGAAAGAAATATAACTCCTGCTCACATGAAATTACAGGGGCAAAGACTAAACAATGAAAATATCCAAGTGATTGAGCGGCAAAGGCAGAGGTCATTGGTCTCTGAAAATGGAAACAAGAGCAAAATAGGTGATTTTGGGGCTTATGGGAGCCAAGCTGCTTTTTTACACTGCATTTTCTTGACCCATCGCTATACTTAGCCCTGGGCTTACGTAGCCCCATTTCTCTCACTCACTCACTCACTCACACACTCACACACTCACACACACTTTTTTAACACAGGGTTAACCAAAGCCCTGGGCTATATGATTCACAATGCACTGCTAATACCAGACCACTGTCCTCTGACACACTGTTTTTGGTCTCAAATAGCCTACAAATAAGATTTGAATAAAATCTCATATGTAACAATAACTTAAAATGACCCAAATCAGAGCTGGCAGACAACAGGCTGCAAGGTCCCCAGTTTGAATCTGAAAATAGACATTTGCGGCATCTCTCTCCTACAGAACAGCCACCTCTCAACTGTCTTTATCTACAACAGGCATAAAAATATATATGTAGAGGAGTGAGAACTGTCTGTATTTGCTTCTGAAATGTAATGAAGTAGAAATATAAAGTGCCTTAAAAAACAGTGAATGTACCTATTTACATCCCACCACTGTAAAACAACAACAGAGTCGAGTTGTGTGTGTCTATATACTAGGTACCACATCAAGTGTTTATCTGAACAGAGATCCTGTCAACGTACCGGTGACGGTTGCACTTGACCTTCCCGCACACGGCACAGCTGTGGCCCAGAGGAAACAACTCCTGCTCCTGCCGCTGTTGGGAAGAAAGAGAATCAGCTGTTTCCTTATATCTCTATCCCACAAAAATTAGCGCATGCTTGCTGATTTTTCAAACATGGGTAAACCCGCAAATTATAAGCAATAGGCTGCATTCCCACTGCCTGTGAACACAGCGCTGCAGCAGACGACTGTGACTTTCTATCTATCATTTATTGTGCATGTATGGGTTGTTGTGTTCATGTGTTCATGTGTCCATGCAACGTCACAGACAGGCCGGAGAACAAGTGAAGAGTAGACCGTGGTAGGAACAGAGGTCTTTAAAAACTTTTCTGTGATTACCTCTCTTTATGTATCTCCTAATTGCTTAGTCTCTCTTTCAAACTCAGTGCAGACTCATTAGGATTGATGTTTTAGTGCTGCTTAGGAGGGGATGGAGGGTAATTAATGGCGGCACATCCGTGCATCTTAAAGAGCCAAAGTTAGAACGCTCACCTGGATGCTGTGTCACTATTAATGCAGATCGGCGCTGAAGGCGATAAAAACGCGTGTGTACTGCAGAGTCATTTGACCCTGGTGTGAATGCCAATCGTACGCATTCCCATTGCATTAAAAAAACAGATGTTAGCAAGTGTTAGTGGGGTTTTTGTGCAGTGGAAATAAGCCTTTAATCTGTTATAACACACAACATCTAAAACTGGAGCAAACATCTCTGCAAACACCACACTGCTCCATGCAGCCATTCACTCATTAATCAATATCAAACAGGCTTCATGTACTTCTCGGCAAATGCATCAGATGTCTGACTTACATTGTTTCTTGGCTTCACAGTGAATAGGATATTTGGGAGAAGGGACTCCGGTCCGAGGGAGCAATAGAAAGTACTGACACCAGCCAGGAACGACCAAAAGACCATCAGGATGTGGATATACCTGGAGGGAAATTATTATACGCTTTTAAAACTCACGTAATGAAACAAAAACACTCAAGCTACTCAAATACAATACCAAGTAATAGTAATCAATATGTGTTTAAAGAGAGAGAGAAGAGATAAAGTTATAGTTTAAGTAAAGTTTTTAAGTTATAAAACTTGTATTGTCCCATCCTAACAGCCATATCACATGCCCCTTTAAATAAATGTATCAGGTAATCATTTCAGCCCTGCGATAGTCTGGCGACCTGTCCAGGGTGTACCCCGCCTCTCGCCCAGTGACAGCTGGGATAGGCTCCAGCCCCCCCGTGACCCTTACAAGGACGAGGGGGTACAGACAATAAATGAACTGATTAATTCATCATTTAAGTCATGTTTGTAGCAAACATAGTGGAGTTCCAGCCTTTCTCTGTCATTTACAGCAGTAAATTGGTTTCATCTGGAATTTGGACTTTTGATCAGACAAAGCAAGACATTTGAAGACATCAATTTTCAAAACTGTTGAGCTAGCTTTAATTATTTAAGCTCAATTTTATCTATCAATAAAGTCTTAATACTTCATCAAAAGGAAGATTATTTGTTTTTATACACTGCACTTGTGCTTAAACTGAAAAGGAATTGTATTCATCAAGTGATGAATGCAATAAATTATACAAAAATCTAGACGGACATTGATAAATATTTTTAAGTGCAGTATGCAGTTACTTTATCTTTGAAAAGTTTGTAATCTGCTGCACAGAAGCTTGACTGAGTGCAGTCAGGTGGCTGAGAGGACTACTCCATATGTTTGCATGGTTTTTCATGCCTTTAGATTGCAGAAACCCATCTTTACAAATAGATGTTATCTTATGTGAAGGTTTTTTTTTTGGTACATGAAGAACAAAATGCTGTACAACCAGAATGATAACTGAAAGGGCAGAATGAGACAATGATCCCCCTGAGCAACCGTTAATATTAATAGAAGAAATAACCAGTCATTGGTCAAAGAAACTGGAGGCTTAGCATCAAAATGGGTGCAGATTAAAATAGGGTCCTGTTTCTGTAAAAAAACAACTGTGAGTTTTTTTTCTTTTTTTCTTACTTTTGTGTTGTTTATGTATATTTTTATAGTTTTGTGTGTATTTTTCTCCTTTTTGTTAAAGAATGATTTTTTTTAATATTAATTTTATTATAATTTTGAGTTTTTGTGTTATTTTTTTAACTGTATGTATTACTCTTTCAGAAATATTTTTTGTTTTTGATGATAACAATAGTTTTTTTCTGTATTGGATAATTTTACTTTAAAAAACTTTAAATACTTTTCTGGGATATATTTAGTAACTTTCACCTACAGCTAATTTTTAAACGCAGAACTTTTACGTGTTACAGAGTATTTTAAAGCGTTCTACTGGAACTGGTTCCACTGGAGTAAAGGATCGGAATACTTCTTGGATCACTGGCCCAGATAAGACCACAGCAGCTGGTCAGCCATCACATGATTCACACACTGATCAGAGATAATCTGACACTCCCCAGCAACATTTCAGACTGATCTAGACACCCCGTCTCTCCCACACTCCCCAGCCCAGAAAACACACTTCTTTCATTACTTTTTCCTTGAGTTCACCTGTTGAGCAGCAAAGTCAGAGCCACCATAGACAGCAGCAGGAAGCAGAAGACTGGATACTGCCGTCCGGCTTCTCTCAGGACGTCTATCTTCAGTCCCCGCTTCACGCTCTCCACATACGTCCAAATACCTGCCATCCTTTCGAAGGACCTGTTGACATACACTCATTTAATATGACAAGTTAACACTGAAAATGAAAGTTTCTACCTCTTTTAATTAACTGTACCGCGTAAAAGTGACGATAAGCGTTTAAAATGTAAGTTTATACTTCGTCGAAGATAGCCCGAGTTAGCTTACTTAGCTAACAGTTGATGCTAGTTGTTTTTAGGGCAAACTTACAGCGACAATACTGTCGGAGCACTTCTTCATATAATACGCATTTTATCCACAAGCATAGTCTTCGGCTGTTGGCCAGACTGGTCCCAAATTCAAGTTTCCAGAGTGTTTACTTCATGTTTTCCTTTTTTTTTTTTTTTTTTTGAAAGTCCCAACCGACTTCCCTGACAGATGGAATGTTTTCTAATCCAACCAGGGTTGCCAGGTCCGTCGGGGCTGCACGTAAAATAATGTCGACTTGCTAAATGACCGCAAAAAAACAAAAACAAAACTTGGTTTGTGTTTTTAAAAACAAAATTTACAACCTTTATTCAAACACAGTTTAATGGGATTATATGGCACACAATGATACAATAATCCAACCGAGTTACAATGCGCATATCATTATGAACCATTCTTCTAAGAGAGATAAGATTATTTGATTTACTTTTTTTAAACCTCTATATTCGAGTTACTTTACAATAATTGAAAGCAATTTAAACATATACTTGAGTTACAAGAGACTTTTTAGTGAAAATCTTTCCTCGCATTATTCTTTGCTCATACAAGTAAGATAAAATGAAATTTCTTTAGATTTCTCAATGTCGTACAAACTGTGGACTTTATTAATTCTAAGAAAATGTTGTAACTGAGTATTTAATCTGTGGATTATTTTCTCGATTAATCTATTCAGTCATCTGTAATGTGTCCAAAAACAGGGAAAATTACAACATTCAGCGTCACATCATATCTTTCTAGTTTTGCCAAAGCAAAAGTCCAGAAATATTCAGTTCATTGTTGTAAAATAGAATATTCTATATTTTTGATTATAAATAAAAGACTTTTAAAGCCCGATTATTCAGTGGACAGTTGTTATGGAATTGTTTACCCCTCTCAGTGTCTGTATGTGTAAACTCTAATTGCACATTAACGTTTTCAAATATCTACTTAATCATCTTTCTCTGTCACTGATCATTATGTTTGTTCTGTTTTGTTTTTGAAAATCATGACTTGTTTCACAAAACTAGCTCACAGCGACATAAACGGACCAAAAGTGTATTGCACTGCGCGGACATGGCAACCCTGAATCCACTCAACGCCACTTCCGTTAGGGCGATCCACGGTTTTAGTACATCCACACCGTGTCAGAGGTGACTGGGATTACAAAGTTTTAATCCAGTGAACAATTTATAATTTTATAATTTGAAAATATGATCAAATTTAACGTATTATTCTCATGATATTCGTTTTAGATATGTAGTTGTAGATGTGGATAAACATGGCTTTTCCTCGTGTTGAAAGAGCCAGTTTTTAATCAATACTAGATAAAGTTTATATGCTTTCCACCAATGGAAACTGTAAAAACCATTATAGAGAGAAATTTACTTGCAAGTCCAAACACGTTTATTTTTCATAGAGTTAACAACAGTTCAATAAAACTGACTTATTATTTTGGTTTTATTTGACAATGGATTTAAGTTTAAGAAGAAATTTATAAAAAAAAAACCAATTTCTACATTTTAAACAATCTTATTGCCACACAGATGTCTTAAGACTAGCATTAGAGTAAAGCTGCAAGATGAAAATATCTGGAAAGCTCACTGGTAAACCTTTTCGGGACCTCTAAAATGTGTACACACTGTTATTTGAAAAATAAATCTAAAATTTATGGTGAAATCTATGATCCAAAATATGCACATTTACAAGAAATGAGATGAAATGCTAAACAATCAAACACACAACCTCAGCTCAGAGTCAATAACTTTATTAGAAAAATAGGTTTAACTCACCTCACTGTACAGTATAAAACAATTCATTTGCAAGAATGCAAACACACTTGTTAGCAAAATAACAAACAAAATGAAAAAAAATCATTCTTGACCCTTAAAAATTGGAGATCCAACAGAGTCAATACTAGTATGAAAACAAAAGTAATCTGGCTCTTTTTCACAAACCCGGTAAAAAGAGAAAGAACAAGCTGCACAATCCTTTCTGAAGAATGCTAAACATGAGTCAGATTCAAAGACACTGCGTTTCATGGCAAATGTCACAAAAGACAAAAAAAGACTAATACATAATAATGATGTTTTAAAAGAGCTTAAAGGAGAAATCCAATCTCATAGTGTTTGTGATGCAGTTAACTGCTTCATTCTGTTATTTCCTACAATTCCCAGAATGCCTTTTACCACTCCAAGAATAGAGCTGGGGTTATATAAAGAGAGTTGGGTGATATAAATATTACTATATAGCCATGGCCACATCCTAAACTTAAAACATCTCAAAGGTGCATTACATTACACGAGTGAAGAAACTGATCTTTGTGCATTTTCCCTCTGTGATTGCTGAACATTGGTGTAAAGTGTCCTAAAGTCCTAAAAAATGCTTCACACACTGTAAATTTAGGGGGAACACCACCAAATCCTAATTGTAAATATCCTACATCATTCAAAGGGGCAAGTCTGGTGATTTCCTACATTTTTAGTGTCAACAAATCCCATAAAAAGCCCAAAACTAGCAATAAATGTATCAACAAATCCGCATTTTGTGTATCGGTGCCGAATAAACCCGCTCCTTTTGTGCCATAGAGCTCCATTCTTGTCCAGAAACTATTAAAAACACACCAGAGCCACGCTGCTGCACTGGGTGACACGTTCCTTTATAACCATGAACACTAACTGTAGTTTATTTTGACTTAAATCCACATACACCGTCCTGCTGCCCCAAATATTCACTAAAGCACCAAATGCGGATTATTCCACCACTGAAAGAAGTCCCTAACAAATGCACTATTTCTTCGCTTTTTGATTAAAACCTAAGTGACCAGCTGTTTTAGAAAACTTAACATTTTATTAAATTAAATTATATATTTGTGTTTTTAAAGATTTACGTCTTCAGGAGGAACTTGGAGTGCTGATATCCACAAACAAGAGGTCGAAAAGTATTACGAGACGAACTAACACATTGTAGGTTTTGGTCATTTCATGTGATTTGTTGACAATAAGGACAAAAAAATAGAATACCATTAGACCGATCTTTTACAATTTCTATTGACGGGGTTTACATTCAAGCTGAATTTTTGATTTTCATTAACTAAGAAAATACAACCGAAAACCTTTAATGGGAAATTTACAAAAGCTATCAAATCATCGGAAGTCGTCCGGGTAATATGTGTAGTTGTTATCTCTACCAATACTGCAGGTAAATTATTACACATTGGTGAAGCAAAACGTGCCCAAAATGAAAAAAAAGTACATTACCCCCCCAATAATCCAATAATACATTAGGATTGATTTGCTCCTTTAAATTCTTAGCATTTTGATTTCCAGTATAATGTGTGAACATGAATTAACACCAGTTTATCTATAGGAAATCGGTCACAACCACATACATGGCATGATAATCAGTCTACAGTGACATACAATGTGAAATGTATAATCATGCTTTTTGCAATGACAACTTACTCCATGCCATGTTTAGTTATTAAACTTATCAGGACCTGGAAATCAATTCATTTTCTTTCCAGACCTACTTAGAGAGCCTAAATAAAAAAAGGTAGCATTCACTTGATGTCAGTGCTTATCCGCGTATGACCTCTGACATCACAGATGTTTGTGCAGAGCAGACAGCCTGAGACATCGCTTTGCAAACATCCCTACACTGACGGGTGCAAACAAAACCATAAGACAGTTTTCCCATCGTGGAAGACAAAGGATGACTGTGGTTTCCAGGCATTTTACACATGAAAAATAACAAGTTACAAAACAATTCCTGTCTGTAAACTACATAATCACTCTGTTCAGTTATCAAGACAGCAAGGCTTGTTCAGGCTCATTTAACGTGCTGACAGTAGCAGCGGTCTACGTCAAGTCTCAGCTGAGAGCTTAAATTCATTAAGTGCTCTGTTGTTGCCTGTGCATATCTCTGAGGTGGAAGGGTGAGAGTTTGGCAGAGGGTTGAACCCTGCCTCAGTTTCCTCAAGTACAAAACGGGGACAGAGCAGTCCTTGAAACTGAGGTAGTTAACAGACCCTTGGTGGCTGAGTTTCTTAAAGAACCTTTTTCCTGGAATGCCCAACCTTCAAGATCACACCTCAACACTATCCCTGATAATCATAAGCCCTTTTTACAAAGAGAGAGCACTAAAGGGCCGCAATGACACCTGCCTTTGTGTCTTTACACAACAAAACAGCAGCAGCGTGCCGCTCCAGTGTGAGATTTCAGACAGCATTATCATTGTGGATGAAAAAGACACGTGACATAACTGCGTCTGCCTCTAGCATGACGGAAAACATCCGTATCAGGCATCGCTTTCTGAGCTATAAGAAGAGCATAACATGGCAATAATACCATCTGTTATATGGCAGCTGATCTCATCCTCTGCTCAGAGGGTAAAGAGCTCCCCAAAGTAGGGATGCGTGATATTGGATTGTTAGCTGATAGCCTGTTTGCTGATATTTTCCAACTTTGCTGATAACCACCATCAAGTCTCTTCTGTAATGGAATTGACATTAAATAATGCAAACTCTTATTGTGATGGCTCACCGGCAGATGGAGACATGAAATACAATAATATAAGATTGTCATAACAGCAGAAATCAGCATGTTGACCGACATTTCTTTTTAAAGCCAATATCTGACAATACCAATGATATGCTGATAATATTGTGCATCCCTACACGAATGTCAGTTTTCCCAATTGGCGGACATTTTCGGCTGATGTTCTTCTTTGAGTTAGCTGCAAAATGCATAACATGTCAAAGCGCAACACCACTCTTGCACGCTGTCTCATTTACACTCACACAGTTTTAGCAGTTTTTACTTCCAGTGCTAGCTCAAAGGCGAGACAACTCTAAACACCCGTTCCACAATCATACCTTTTCTACAGAATGATGAGTCAGCATAACAGCACAATATTACCGCCTTGCACAGGCAGAGTAAAAGGGGCTTTAGATTATCAGGTCTAGTCCATCATAAGAGATGTAGTTTAAGAGCTCAAAGAGACAAAAAAAAATCGGCATCAAATTCCACTAAACCACTTCAAACTTAAACAAAAAGTGCAAAGACTTTTCCAGAAGGATGTCCATTATAAACTCCTACTCAGTAAGTCCCACATGGCATGTTTGGGGTAGGGTGCTTATAAACTTAAAGTCACCTTTTTTTTTTCTTTTTGGAAAGAAAAAAAAAAAAGCAAGCTCAAGTTTTGCTCTTCTGATTCTCTTCGAACATAGCAGTTTGAGGAGAGCTGCTCCTTAAAAAAAGGCTGGAAAACCATTGGACCACTGAGTCAGTTGACCTTACCATTCCCATCCACTGGCAGCCTGCAGTGTGTAACGCCATACACTGGGTCAGTCTTCATAGCGACACATCAGGACCGGCCTCGACCCCTTTTTCCTGCTAGTCAGGTAACAAAAGGAAGCAATTAGAGAATGGAAAACAGGATCACATTACATCTACACATACTGCTCTGAGTCCCTCACGCTCACACACATACACTCGTTAGAGGAAGAACTGTGTAACAAGTAAAACATGAATTTGCATACATTAGAAGACAAAAGCACGGTCACAGACTTGCACGCCCTCCGACTTAACATGCACATGTCAATGCCTTAAAGAGGACGACAAGCAAGAGAATCGGCCTGGTTCGGATCGGAAATTAAATTGAGGTGCAGCAGGTGAAACGTGAACACGCTCAGGCAGGCAGAGAGGAGAGGAGGGGGAGGGGTTAAGAGCAGCCATTAAATCTATAAAAGCAAACTGAACAAAAACGCTACAAGCGATCATGCATGGCAGTTATCTCTCACAATAGCACAAATCAATCAGAAACATGCAAGATTAGTATCCAGGCCTTCAACAGCTAGGTAGATCCTTCTGGGACAAGGAAAAGCTTCACTTTGACATTAATAAATCAAATTGTGCTTTTATTCCCCCCACTAGTAACAAAAGGGACTTGTATGGCAGACTTGTAGGGGGGTGGGGCTTGCTATTGATGCTGCATTGACAGTGAATTTAGGACACCAATTTGTGATACATTTATGTTTTTGGACATGAGAGGAACTAATAAGGATGAAGTATGTCACTACACATACAGAGCACTTGAGAGATGCCGACTATAGAAGTAAGGTGATTTGGAATTTGATGGCATGCAAGGTGACAACTGTAGCATGTGGCCAACATTGGCAAACCTTTAGTCCATTTTCTTCCACAAGGAGCCTTTAAATTTGAAGGCAATTTGAAGAGAGAATTTGCCGAAACATGAATTTGCAACACAATTTGAGGTTTTGTACACGTGTGCGTGTATGTTTATTAAAGCAGACAAACAGCAAAGAATACAAGCCAAAATGTAAAGCCAAAAAATAGGACTACGATGGTCCTTTTTTTTTTCTTCTTTTCAATAACAAGACACGCATTACTTTGTGACAATACAAATTGTATTTTCATTTGTTTTAAATACATGTTTAGGAGACATATGCTTTGTTGCTGTTAGCTACTTAAAACATGGAAACCAGAATCTCTAAAAACATACATAAAGCTATAGCCAAATAGACAGCTCGAGCACATTTGCATCTAAAAATTTTTTCAAACGTTATTATGGAAAATCTTTTAAACGACCATCTTAAAAAATAACAAAAGGAAAAAAAGAAAAACCAGTTCGCCAGAAACAGGTGGGAGTGTGACTACTGTTTGAGTCCAAGCGGATTATTAAAATATGTACAGAGAGATATCTTGCCAGATGTCACCAATTTTGAGAAAAAAATGCAGGCAACCGTATGGGATTGAGGGCCAATCAGATCAAGTCTCTAAATAAAAAGACAAAAACAAAAACAATAAACACGCATTTTGTTATCAAAGCCCTACTGGTTTACTTCCACTGTTGCCCAAAAGAATCCTGATAAAATTCCTGGTTGTCGGATTTGTAACCGGAATAGTTACCAGAATGATCACCACCTTGGAGCGGTTGCTGAGCAATGGGTTGAGAGCCCCAGTTCTGATTATTGGTCTGGCGACGCTTGGAATCTGGCTGGTTGTACCCATCAGCTTTGCGCTTTCCTCCTACATTTCCACCGCGGCCACCCCGAGCACCACGTACCCCTCCTCGCCCTCTCGGCTGCACGCCTCCTCTTGCTCCCCGCCCGCCGCGGCCTGGTCCGGGACCCCCCCGCTGGGAGAAGCTGGCCCTGCCTCTGGGTGCCCCGGCGCCACCACGTCCTCTGGCTGGAGAGGATCCGCCCCTGGCGCCTCTGCTGCCGCCCCGTCCCCGGCTCGGGGCCTGGAAGTCATCATACCCGTAGTAGGGGTCGTCGTAGCCGCCTCGGTAGTTGTGATAGTCATAGCCATAGTAGTCATAGTAGTCCTCATAACCGTAGTAGTCGGGGGGGTAAGCGTAGCCGCCCCGGTTGCCACCTCTGCCCCGGCCTCTGACGGGAGGCGGCATGTGGGGAGGGGGAGGGTAGTAGTAATAGTCATCGTACCTGATGAGTGAGAGAAGGCCAGCGATAAGAATTGAGACAATAAAATGCTTAACACAACATCTGAGAACCCCGATTGGCTGATGATCAGAAATCCCATTAAAACGTTTCTTACATTTGTGTTTTGGCTGCTTGCCTCTGTGCTTTGCGCTCCTTCCTTTTCTGATCTGGTGGTTTGGCAAAGACGATCTCAATGGGCTCTCCCTCCAGCTCCTTCCCGTTCATTTCTTCCAATGCCTGACAAAAACAAAGACATTTCTTAACTTCTGCAAATGGTTTAACAATCAATATATCTTTTCTGGATTGGAGCTAAAAGAAAATCTGTACCTTCACTGCACCGTCCCTCTCTTCAAAGTGAATGAAGGCGTAGTCTTTGAGCTTCTTAACTCGCTCCAGTTTTCCAAACTCGCTGAAGGACTTTTCCAGAATCTCCTCTGTGACACCATTGGCCAGATTTCTCACAAATAAAACCTTCACCTGCAAATTGGACAAAAAAGTTCAAATCTCACGTCAAACTCTCGCTTTACAAGTTTATTACATTTGTAGGATGAATACGCTTTATGCCGTTAACTACACAATTACCATTTATTCTTTCTCTCAAGTTTAGTACGACGTTACATATCAACTGATGAAACTCACCTTGGCCATGACCTCTGGGTCAGGATCTTCGATGGGGTCGGCCCACTCTACTGTCACTACATTGCCCCAGACCTTCACTTTGCCGCTCATTAGCCGTCGACGAGCCTGAGCAGCTGTTTTGTGGTCTTCGTACTCAAGGAAGCAGAAGCCTCGGTTCTTCTTTTTGTCATCGGGTTGATGGTACAGTATGACATCACTGAGGCCCTCTGCAAGTAGACAGAAAAAGAGACGCTTCTTACATTAAGTAATCAAGTTTAAAAATTTCTGCAGCAGCAAATTAAAAAGCACAGATAGAAGAAAGATGTAATATTTTTTACCTGTGACTTTACCAAACTCTTCAACAATTTGCTCCTTTGTTTTACTCTTGGGAATGGAACCAACAAATAGCCTGTTGTTGGCGACAGATATACACACCCCAATGTGCTTGCCGGGGCGAATCTCATGATTATTGCACTGTAAAACAAATTAATAATGTCAACCGTATTTGTGATGATGGCAGGTAATGAGGTCACCTGCTTCCAACTTTTTGCCGAGAGGCAAAACATTTTTATGGCAAGTCCAATATTTACCTAAGGATAAAAGAGAGACTGTTGTGCTGAACGGCACATTTCAGACAAACTTACCAGCTTCACCGCCTCCTGGGCCGCTTCTTTAGTGCAGAATGTGACGAAGGCGTAGCCCCTGTTCAGGCCGCTCAGAGGGTCCATCATTAGCCTGAGATCCCAGATAGGCCCAGCCTTCTCAAAGAGAGGAACCAGCTCATCTTCAAACAAGTCACGGGGAATCTTTCCGACAAATATCTAGAAGATAGAAAAGTGGCATTTAAAAGATGCACAGATCATGTTTACAGACTCGACTACTTGTCTGTATATTAAGCAGGGAAAACTGAAAAAAAGCTGCAAAGACAATTCCAGTTCTCCTGAGGTCCTGAGGACATGAACTTGTGATTTTTCACCCTGGATGTAGTAAATGTCTATAGCCATTGCAATTTTATCATGTTTTACTATTGAATTTTATTGTGCTTTCATTGTCCTCTAACATCTTCGGACCATGTTGGAAATAAAATCAATTAATCTACCACTTAAAAAAAAACAAAAAACAAGAAGGAGCTCTTTTGTCAACATTTTCAGATCAATACAAAATCCAACTGACGCTTTCTTTCATACAGACTAGAGGTGAAATAAAGTTGGAAGCCGTTGAAACAATTATAAATGTAAAGAAAACAAGTTTAGTTTCAATCCCTGGCTGACTCAACACAACATGACAAACCTACCTCTGTTCCAACATTGGGTTGGGCACCAGAGTACACTGACTCAGGCGGGGGCCCGCCATACTTTCGCTGGCCTGTTGTAACGTCAAGTGTGTAGTTGGTTCTGTCCAGGAGCTCTTTGATTTTAGCCTCATCTGGTCCTTTAGTGGAATCTGAAACTTTAGTCCCTTGTTTCTCCCTCTGCCTGTAAGTCTTCATCACCCCACAGAGAAAGGCACTTTTGTTCTGGAAGAGAGAACAACTGTGTTACAAACATTGCACACGAATACAATTACCTTTTAAGTTATAAAATGCAATGTAGATTTTTGTCCTAAAACATTTGAAAGTCCCAGCTGTCTTTCTGCTGAACTTACTTGCACGTGTGACAGATCACTCTCCTTGAACTGGACCAGCACTTGCAGGGCTCCCTCCTCATTGAATTCTTTCAAAGCTTCAATAGCCCTTTCATCTAGGTCACTATGTGCTACTAGGCCTGGTGAGCAATAAAATAAAAATACACTGTAAATCTGATGTAACGAAAAGAAGAAACAGACATGATCATTTGGACAGGTTAGGACTGAGAAACTAAGGAGGTGTGACTCATGCAGCATTGAAGTAGTTGCACAATATCAGCTTAATTATAATAATAACTGATCTGTACCAGATTGAACTGAAGAAAATTGCTGGAACTACAATGACCTGATTGAATCAGTTTCATTGTTATGTATGCTAATGTTTTACACCCCCTGTCAGTGCCTAGTTTCAATGCAATCAACTCAAGACAAGCAGCAGAGCTCAACTTCAAACATGTTATTTAAACATTCAACAGTGGTGTGCAAGAAATCAAGATGCTGTAAAACACTTTTTCTATTAACCACTACTGTCTTTACTAGCAGTGCATTGATCCTGTGCTCTGGAGAACATCCCTGTGGCTCCTGCTCAAAGACTCACACCTGCCGCAGACAGACAGCTGCTCTTTTGTTTCTGTGTTATGTCACAGCACCAGCTGGCTTCAATTTACATTTCTTGAAGCCTTTTAGGCAAAACCAATTCAATCCACTTTCTGTATTCATCAGCACGATAATACTTAGACCTGGACTAACTCATTGATCTGGAATAAATAAGATGTAGGTAAAATGGTTAATATTTTATTGAGTTTGGAAGGGAAATTTGCTTCTTATGACTTAAACTAGACAGAGGTTTAAATGTAAGCTAACTTGTTCTTGCACAGAGAAGACATGAGCCAAACAAACAGCCAGAGGAAATCTCTAAGGTGCTGACATCTTCCTCCACAAAGCCATCCTGCTGCTCAAATGATTAGTTTACCAACTTTGACCTCCGGCCTCATTTACAGTTATTAGATAATTATACTACAAAAGGCACCAACAATCAGTGAATTGCACTTTCAATTCACAGGTCACCATTATTTTAAGCAAGCAATGCTAAACATAAATCTAAGGTACATCAAAAATAAAATGACATAAATAAACAAATCACGTGAAAAGTACAAAATTCAATGGGCTATTCCAATCTTTCAATACATAGATAAATACCATCAGATTATTCTTACACATAGTGGTGGGATGTAAGTACATTTACTTAAGTTCTGTACTTAAGAACAATTTTGTACTTGAGCAGTTGTACTTTACCATTTCCATTTGACACTACTTTATAATGCTACTCCCCTATATTTAATATAAGTTAGTTCAGAGATTTAAATCAATACAAAATACTCAAAAATGACAACTTATACCTGTACCTAAAGGTACCCTGCAGTATATAAAGTAACTAACATTGGCTCTGCTGTTAGCAGTTGCAACATGAAAGACATTAACACACAATTAACTATAATCCAACAATATTCTTTCTCTTCTTCTAAAAGTTCTGCATGATTAGTACTCTTACTTTTAGTACTCTAAAGTGTTTATTGATGTTAGTAGTTTTACCTAAATCCTATTTTGAACACAGAACTTTAACTTGTTAACGTGTATTTATACACTGTAGTATTGCTTCTTTAATTTTAATAAATGTCTGAGTACTTCTTCCACTACTGACAATACAATACAAAAGTAATCCTCAGTTTTTTCACATCACTGTCAAGTCTTTTGTGTCTCAGTGTGGTGATGCCTTGCCTTTGTATGAACATGTTTTGTTCTCAAAGCAGGTTAAGACAAGAGACAACGTCAAAACTCATCACACACAGATTAAGTTCATGCTTACCTGCAACGTAAAGTTCATCTAACTTCTCTCAGCCACATTTTGAGGTAAACCAGCCTCCAGTAGGGCTGGGAAATGTTCTGAGCGGGTCACCTCTGCTGTAGTGTCCATTGGTTCCTCTGTCCCATTCCCGTTTACATGATCTGTGGCCATGTCTCCAGACATCTGTGTAAAGGAGATTACTGCAGTTACCTACAACAGTTGCAAGAGCAACAACACATTAGGTGGGCGGTTTGGCGCCATCGTTCAAGACTGGGACTCCGCCGACAAACTGTTATGTCTGAGAGGCTGTGTGTTTTAAGTTGTTTGTCTTGGTATACAATACAGTTTGTGGATGGGAATTAAAAATCTTAGATCTCTGGATCCCTCCAACAACGCTCATTAAATATGTATAAAACAGAAATTCACTCAAGTAAAGACGAGAATCTAAAACATCGAATAGCTTAGTTGAACTACGAGGAGCGTTACGAGTAGCATTTAATATGTATCTTAAAATGTATTTGTGGTACAAGTTATTACAAAAGGGGAAAACTGTATATTTAAGGGGATGAAACGGAGGTAAAAGACTGTGATCTCTAGTGTTGCACGCAAGACCAAAACTGAATCATTTGGATCGCGCATGTGACTTCAACTCCGCTGTCTGACACTCTTCGAAAAGGCGAAGACAGTTCACGTTTGCCTGCAACTACTATATTACTAATAACATTGTAAAATCCGCCTAAATCTCGCTAGTTCCCAAGCATCCACCACGCCTCTGTTAGCTCATGTTAGCTACCGTCGCTGGCTCGTGCAGAACACAGGCCCAGTCCTCATCGCGCGTGGAGGGTGCAAACTAAAAGAGGGTAACGTGTGAAGCAATAAACCCCAAAACTTAATACTTTACGGCATGTTATTATGCCTGTCAGTTCTGCTCACATTAGCCATGCATACCAAATCTGTCTAACCGGTGGTCAACCAAAGCAGGCCCATTTTTCAAAATGCCGGCTAGCCGTGTGAAGGAGCTGCTCTGTAGCTAACACTGGCCGGTAACCCAACAACAAAACACAGCGTGGCCCATAAGTTTATATCGGTCGGTTCGGCGTTTACGTACCATGCGAATCTAAACTTGGGTGCACGATGCTGATCCGCCGTGTTGAGGGTGCTCCAAATAAAGGAAAATATTCACGCCGGTGCTTTTTTCAGGTTGATTTCTTTACTCCCGGTGAAACAAAATGGCTACGACGTAACGTCGCGATCTCTGCTTCTCGCCTGTATGTAAGGGGTTTCTTAAAGTGCTTTCCACGGGCTGCTCAGTTTACATACATCCGGTTAAGACAGTGACGCAGCGGCTGTTATTTGCATAGACATGTTTTAACTACAGTTTCTCTGGTTTAATAGTTTGTAGGTATGTTTTTGAGTAAAATAAGCCCTTTTTTGTTCTATAAACTACAGATAGTATTTTATTTGTAGGAATGTTACTGAGTAAAATGAACATCTTTATTCATAAACTACTCATAGCAGTACTCCCAGATACTAAACGAAACCATTGTCACTTTGCACTATTTTTTTGCAGAAAATTACAACTGGTTAAAAAACCAAAACAGAATCAGTGTTTTCAGACAATGAATAATGCAAAGAAAAAAAAGTTTATGTTGATTTTTAAACAACATAGTACCATAGATTATTACAATACAATCTAAAACCTGAGAAAATTGGTTTGATTTCTTTCAAAAACATGGGGAGAATTTAACAAGACATGGCCAAAAACGTGCAGAGAAAAGAAAACTACCTAAAACAAATAAGAAAAATGACATAGATAGGTAGATATATAGATAAATAGATAGATAGATTGATTGATTGATAGATAGATATTTACATGTTTAAAGAACAAAGTGTATCTAAACAATAAAAGATACATATTTAAAATCCGCAACTGCATGTTTAATGACACTTTTATCTTTTGTTTGTTTGTTTTTTTAAACCATTTTTCTCGATTTTATTTTGTTAATTTTATCCCGGAACTTCGCCACACATTGGGGGCGTGGTTTCAGGGCCACCGGAGCGCTCCTCGCGTTGCTATTGGCTGAGCGCGAATTTTCAAACGTCGTAGGAACAACAGCCCGTCAGAGGCTGAAATAAACTAACGATGCAAGTAATCGAGAGAAATTGATTTGGATATACCATATATTGATATATTTTTCGAAGACGGCATCCAAATTTTTAATAGAAGCATCAATTTTTGATTTAGCGCGAAATGGATATTCCCATGTATTTACAGTAAGTCAACAGTTTCTACATATACATTAACGGTACCCGATGTTAGCTTCATGCTAACGGTTAGCTTTAAGGGAATCTGTCGTTTAATTTGAAGTAATTTATAAATGACATAATATTCAGACATTGCGCTGCCTTCTTTTTATTATGTATAACGTTAAACTTATACCCTTTAGGAGCTTTGAAAGCAGTGTGAGCTCCTATACGGGAGACGACCCACTGGATCAATGGGACAAGTGAGTAAATTGCCTGGTTTAAGTGAGCATCAGCTAGCATGTTTTTTTTTTTTTTTAATTTGTTGCAATAACGTTGGGAAACAAAGATAAATAACAGCCAGCTTTACGCTGCAATTTCCCCCAGTGGAGAATGACTGTACATCTACTCAAATGCTATAACTTTACATAAGTACAATTTTAAAATACTTGTACTTTACTTAAATATTTCCATTCTATGCTGTTATGTTACTAATTACTCCTACCTTTACATTAAAAAATAGAAAATACTTCTAGTAAATACATTATATTATTGTATCAGAGTTTGTTTTTTTTTATCCCAAGGGGAAAATTCACAAGATACCCAGTAATTCATATATTTAAATATGTTTAAAATTAGCCCCACCTTTACCAGCTGCATTATGTATATGCACAGTGTATGTGTGTGTATATATATATATATATAATTCTGAATTCTGAATATGGCCAAAACAACTGCTTTTACTTTAGGTACTTCAAGAATATTTTAGATGCCAATACTTTTGTACTTTTAAGTACACAATTAAATGCAGGATCAACAAAGTATTTTTACACCGTGTTGCTACTTCTATTTAAGGTACAACCCTGTAAATAGCTAAAGGAGATTTTTGTTGTGTTGTTGAGTCTATTAACAGTGATGCATTTTGAAAATACTCTGTTTAATTATTAGTTATCGTATTGTTGACTGCATGTTCAGTCTGAGGTTGTACCTCATAAAAAGGGTAGATATTAAAGTATCAGCTCTGTGTCCTAAACTATTCCCTTAGCAGAGCTGATGCCCCTCATTTACTTCCATTGTGTACCTACTATATTCATTGTTTCAAAAATAATAACAAGTAATACACCTCCTCGGTTTTGCGGTAGAGATCATTACAGTTTCACCTACCAGGTATTGGAGTCTCAGTTGTTATGGTTACATGGAGAAGCTCTTTCCTTTTTTACTTTATTAATATTGCCCTGGCCATTGAAGTAGAGCTATGCAGTGTAGGCAAACTGTGTAAAACTTACGTTTACTATCAGTGTTCTTCGCCTCTATTCTTTTCTTTCCAGCTATTTTTATTTCTTTTTTAGTACTCTACAAATGCTCTATCTGTACAACTTGTTTTGTGCAAGTGGGTAACTGCATTTGAATACAACTAATGACAACAAAGAGAGTACTGAATGTTCACTTCCCTGTTTGATTTCCAAGGTTTGTGAAGTACCTGGAGCAAAGATTACCTGCAGACAGTGGCAGCGCGATGTCTTTGGTGTTTGACAGTCTCGTACAAAAATTTCTGAATGACGAGAAATACGCAAATGACATCAGATATGTGAACTACTGCATCAAATGTGTAAGTCTCACTGAAATATTCCAATATTATACAGCAGCCAGTCACAGAACTGGTGTTGATTTGTTATTCAGGTTGCTAAAACCCTCACATGAGCATTTCTTTATTTTTACTCTCTCTCTCTCACACAGGCGAGTTATTATTCTGACCCTGTTGCGCTGTATAGTCACATCTACAGTAAGGGCATCGGCACCAGGACTGCTGCCCTCTATGTGGCCTGGGCACAACAGTTTGAGCAGAAGGGAATGAATGAACAGGCTGACGCCCTTTACCAGAAAGCAATGGAGAACCAAGCTCAGCCAGTGGACACTGTTCTCAGTGAACACAGGTAACAACAAAGGAATAGATAATATAGACACAGCATGGAGCTGTTCCTAAGTGATAAATGATAAATGATGTCGATAAATGCCTGAAAGGAATACTTTACCCCCCAAATGACCATCTCTGTATCAGTTACTCAATCCCTGTTTTCGTGAGGAAAACTTTTTTTCTTGCATGCCTCCACTGAATGAAGACCCAAAAAAATCAAGAAAGTTTTGGATAAATTGAAGTCATTGGAGACCATGTTTCAGAACAGCAACGACTTCAATTAATCTAGAGTTTTCTCTGTTTTTTTTTCTTTGTTTTTATTCCTTGTGTTAAGAATAACACAAGGAATTTTTGGGGAGGGGGGACTATTTTCTTCACAAATCATCATTACATGGGGTGATTAATTGATATACACGTGATGATCGCTTGGTGGCTGAAGTATTCCTTTAAAATACTTATTTTAGATTTAGAGGGAACAAATGTTGAATATATGAATGGCAGGCCTTGTTGTACACTTACTCCTTACGAGGTGTTTCATCATTTTAGTGTATTTTACACTGTCCCCAGTATGCACAAAAATAACTTAAATGTGCTAAAATTAAAAAAAAATCTGATCTGCAGGCAGTTTCGAACAAGAACTGGAAGCCCGACGCCAGTTTCAGGTAAGAGCGTGTTTACTTGATGGTTTTTTTATTAAGACCTTTTAAATTTGTTTACTACAAGTGCTCTATATATCATGTCAGCGACTAACTGTTTTCATTTTTTTGTAAAGCAGGAGGTCGAACCCCTCTGCAAAACTCCCAATTAACCAATCAGATGTCATCCCACAGAGAGCCTGTAGCTCTAAACAATGTGCGTGTTTTTGAACTTCAGTAATAATTATTTGATAAAAACAATGTCTGCTTTTGAAATCCACTAATAGCTGCTGTCCTCTGTTACAGGCCTCTGTGGACTGTCTACCCAAACCACCTACATACAAGACCACCATAATGTAAGTTACTTACATCATTTAATGATGTACTCGTATAAGTATGACTCCTGATTGGTCACCAGCATAGCATGTGTACTGTGCGGATCATAAAGTGCTTTAGAAATATGTGTTTGCCAAAACTAGAAATTATATTATCAAATGTGTTTTCTTCTCCACAGAGTCTCTCGCTCTGAGACCTCAGGGGCGATCCCCTCCAGTCGCCCCGGTCTTCAGACCGTGTCGGAGTACATGACGGATGAACTTGTTTGTGAAGGATCTGAATACTGCTTTGAGGAGGTCCGGGCAGAAAAATACTTCTGTAAACTCCGAATAAACTCAAGTAAGATTGCGTTGGCACAGCTCACATGTGGGTTTTCTTGAGGCAGCTAATGAGCCTGTTTACACCTGGTATTACCATGGTATTCAGTGATCCAAACACAAGTGGACAGCTGAGGCACATTGCCATTCACACCCGTGCATGCATCTCCAGCTACACACACACACACACACACACACACACACACACACACACACACACACACACACACACACACACACACACACAGAGCAGCAAAAACCCTCCACAATCCCTCAAATGGTATTTGGGACAGCCCCACAGTACACTGTCCCCCAAAACAACTAGTAATTGCTGTATTGATGACACAGTCCTTGTTGGGAATGCAAGTTTTTTGTTTCCTAGGATGGCAAAGGTATTATTCACCCTGCTCTCCCTCTGTCGCCTTCTTGTTGCCTTAGTTGGTCGGGTTGGTTAGATCAGGCTGAGAATGTCAGGTTAAGCCAGTAGAGCAGAGTAGGGCAGGTTACGCCTCACCATCCAAGAACATTTCCGTTGGGGATGAATGAGGACACGTTAGTCTTTACACTAATGATATGTGGTCAGCTCACTGTGTGTTGGTGTTCATGTACACTTGTATTCAGCGCTGTCCACTTGTGATCAGATCAACCAAAAGGCACGTTAAAACCAGGCATAAACAGACCATCCACTGTTTTATAACATCTGTTTTTCTTTTATTTAAAGTGGAGCAGGAGGAAGGGGGCATCCTGAGCATTAAATCCATTTTGGAGAAATTAAACCAGGATCTGGAGACCAGTGGAGGTTCAGCCAGCCAGCCGTCATCACAGAGGGTGAGACTCCAAATTAAAGTGTTTTTTGGTTTTTTTGGGGGTTTTTTAAAGTGCTTTCTGCTTCTCATCAAGGAAATTACCTGAAAAAAGTAGTAAAAGTATTAATTTTGTAACAAAAATTTAAAATTGTCATTATAATCATTATAAATCTCCTTAGCTTTTTAAAAATAATGTTCTAATCTTCTAATTATTTGCAATTTGTGGAACATTTCTTACTAAGTTAGTCACTGCCTCTTTTCCCATGTTTTTGAAAGAAATGGCGCCAATTTGCTCCTGTGTTCTAAAGGGTTAAAAACTTGTTAGGGGCATCTGAAAGCAGCACATGAAAAGAGAAGTCCTTCCAGCTTTCAAAGGATTGAAGGAGGAACACAGAGAATTTAGTGACGGTGTGGATAAAACAGCAGAACTTATATGAAACTCTAGCCTTTGTTTTCTTTGCTGCAGCTGCCTGTGATGGAAACAGCCACCACTCTGAACCCTAATCCTACCCAGCAGTCCTTTGGACACCCTCAGCCCTCAAACCGTTTGAGCAGCAGGCGCTCCCTTGGCTTGAGATTACTCACCGAGCCAACCTTCATCCAAGAAGCCATCGCCATCTCTGAACCACCTCAACAGCAGCACAACAGCAGAGCCGCAGACACACACGCTCAGAGCTCAGAGGTGTCCCTCCATCCCTCCGTCCTGGCTGACAGGAGCATTCGTTTACCACAATCTGTGCCGACTTCAGCGTCCGCAGACGGAGAGCCTGTCGCCCAGACCTCGCTAGTTCAGCCCCGGTCAGTTGAGCAGCCCGGCAGCTTCGAGCAGGTGAACCTGTCGCTCCACAGTCCTGCCTGCGTCTCTGCTGTGGACAACGATGTTCTGTGCCAGGACGATGGAGCTCAGCCCGGCAGCTCGGAGAACTGTCGACCCGAGGAGCGCAACACCGCTCAGCAGTGAGTAGTTTCCACTTCTGTTCAAAGGATTTCAGGGGCTTTCTGATATTTTGTGCATCTGAATCATAACTCAAATCTGAACACGTGTAATGCACAACTTTTTTAAATCGACCCTCTTTTTTAGATTAACCTAACCAAAATTGGCTTGATTTCTTTAAAAAAGAAATGGCCTAAAAATGAGTAAAAGATTACAAGAAAAGTATCTGAATTTAGGAAAAAGGTTTAAAAAAAAGACAGTGACCTCAAGAAAGTGCTAAAACCTGTTTTTTGTTGGGGTTTTTTTCATAACATAATTTTATATAATAATTTAAAGTATTATAAATCTAGTTTTCTGGAAATTTCCCCTCATTTTTTGATTATATAATAATAATTCCCACCAGCTAATTTTCAGATAATTTCCTTGTCACCTTTTACTGTTTTTTTTTGGCAGTTTGTGGGACATTTCTTGCAGAGTTGCTTTTTATTATTTGAAAGAAATTAAACCAATTTTCACAAGCTTCAGAAGTTTAAATGCTAGTATGAGGCAACTAAATGCAGCACAAGAAAACTTATGGTGATCCAAGCGTTAAAGGGTTGAATGTGTCTTACACTTAGGAGAGATATCACGTTCCTCATAACTCCAGAATTTGTCTGAAGATAAACACGTTTTTAACTTTCCTTCAGCGTCAAAGTAATCCAGCCCCCAGTCGAGATGAATTATAAATCTGCTTACATTTTTCTAAAAACAGTAGCTAAGAAACTCTATGTAATGTGGGTAACTGGACGATATTGATATGAATGCTGTCAGCAGTACGACAATGCCAAATGCTACATCACTCAAAACAAAAAGAAACAGTATTACAACAATTCTCAATTGTTTTTTCAAACATTGTTCCTCCTCAGGGAAGAGACTCACCCCCAGGAGCTCGAGGAGAAACTCAACAGTAAGTGCACCACTCGTTGTCGAGTAAACCCTCCTGTCGTCGCTTCCTGTGAATGCTTTCAAACCTTTTCTTTGTGTCTCTCACAGTGTCACAGGGAGGCACAGCCAACCTGTCTCACATCACTCCTAACAACTCACTGGGCTTTATTCAGGCCACACCATCAAGGGTGCTGCCGTCTCCCACTGTCAACACACGGGAAGCACTGGGTGAGCACAACAGCTGTTTGGTGGTATGTCAGGGATCTGGGATATGCTAGAAAGGTGTTCTGTCTTGTGTTTATGAATAGCAGGGCTGCGTGACATGGTTCAAATCAAGATGTTTCGACCAAAAACCTCAATATTGATATCAAAGTCTGCGGTGCTTCAACAAGTCCAGCTTTTAGTGGTAAAGCGCAAAATTCTGTTGCTGTAACATCAAAGTGAATTACATTTAGATGTTGTGTTCATCCAGATGTGATCATGGACATGTTCCAAGCCCCGACTTTCCTGGAGGACCCGTTCAACAACGCATCAGTGCTCCACGCAGCTGAGAGGGAGGTCGATCACGGCTACCCAAGAAACGGTGAATGTGCTGTTAAAAAAAAAAAAAAAAAACAGCCGTTAATGAAGATTTTATTGAGTCTTATCAGAATTTGTCCACAGCTGTGTCTAAAATATATGACAGAATTTCAATGTGGTAAAGTCCACATTGAGAAAAAAACTTTTCTTTTGAGACTTTGAGAATAAAGTTGTTATATTATGAGGAAAAACTCGTAATATTACGAGAATAAAGTCATAATTAAAAAAAAAAAAAAGCTGTAATAATGACTTTATTCTCATAAAGTTATTACTTTGTTCTCGTAAAATTACGTGTTTATTCAAACAGCTGTGCCTTGCTCTAAATCCCCATCCTTTCCTCTATTTAAAATCCTGTCTTTAGTGGGTCGAAACTAATACTGATCATCAAAGTTAATTTGAACTTGCAGACTCACAGATCAATATAATGAATCAAGATGCTGATTGATGAAGTGCAGTGAAATTTAAATTATCTTTTAAGCATTGTCTCAAGTTTAAGAAACACTGAAGTAAATTGTTTAAATGCTCCAGATTATGAAAGTGAAGTAAAAAAAAAGCTTTTATATAACGACAAAGCAAGAAAAGAAAATTAACTCAAATTATGCAAGTAATTCTTGATTTGACTTTTATTGGTATGACAGTTTTAGTAACTGTCATGCTGTCTCCCTCAGTTTTTCTGCAGCTTTTTGCCTCTTAACTAAATTCTTCTTTAAATGATTTTCAAAGGAGGCGTCTCCTCTTTCACCAAGCCCCCGGCTGCAGCGCCGTTTGCTGTCTTCCAAGATGATGATGCTGACAAAGAAAATGGCAGGTAAATACGGACTCCAGGACACCAGAGAGCCAGCAACACATATTATGAACATCCAAAATAAGTGCTAATTCTGTGAGGTGATTCTATTGTTAGTCAGAATTAAGATTTTACGTGAATAATGTTCCTGTTATTATTTTGTCCCTGCTCAGTGCTGCTGCTCCCTCTGTGGTTGAGAAGTCTAAACCAGTCAGAGCTCTGGCAGAAATCCCAGTGACTAACAAACCTAATGTGAGTATGAAGAAAACGTAATAAAGATGTTGAGATTTTACGTCACACACACAATGAAAGGTGCACTCGTTTGTGTTTGTATTAGGGGTCGACCGATATTGTTTTTTAGGGCTCATACGATTATTATTAGTAGTTAATGAGACCAATAATATGGAACATTTGGAACCGATATGCATTAACAATAAAAATGAAAATTTTTCTGTCATTATTTAGAAACAAACAAACTGCAATACAAAACTTTGTTTAAATGCCTTTAGCAAATGTTTCATCAAAACTGAAACGTTGAACATCATGTGCAGCAAGTTAGCAGCAACTTTTTTTATGAAGTCAAGTGGAAATTGAAATAAAAATGAATAAGAAAATAGCTCTCTGAGGTTTTACAAAGTAAAAGTTCCTCCCAAGCTGACATATTCTGTGCACTTTTTCAGTTTAGTAATTTTATAGGCGAGCATTAAAATAAAATGCCAATACAGATAATCGGCAAAATGCCAAATATCGGCCCAAATAATCTTCCCTATCATTAGGGTGATAATTTGTCGACCCTTAGTTTGTATATTACCTGTGGAGCCTGTCTTCACAATCTGGGGACAGTTGGACCTTAATTAACAGAGCTGAGGGACACAGTGAGGCCTGCTGCCCATTTTGTTCTTCATATGTTGTCCTCCCTCCCCTACCAGGACACTCCTCCGGACCTGATGCCAGATGAGAGCACCATGTGGGGAGCTCGCTACAACTCCCTTAACTCGCTGGCTGCTTGTCCCAACAGCACCTCGGACTTCGCCATGGCGGCTCAGTGTGTCTCCACCCCGTTCACACGCAAGACATTTTTCAGCGACAACTTTTACGAGGACCAAGGTAACACACCTGCACATTTTGTTTTCCCCTATATTCTCTTTTTTTTTTTTTTGAGTCAAGCTTTCAGCTGACCTACGCCATGTGGTCTGATTCAGTTTTTGGGAACAAAACTAATTCAAAAATAATTTATTTTTTATTTTCCAGAGAACAACTGTGATGGTGGAGATGCTGATGATGATGCTTTTATCAGACGTCAGCCGAAAAAACTCAGGTATCGAATCTGTCCCTGCTTCCGCAGATATTCAGGGTGTATCAGTGGTTCTTAGAAATCAAATTGAATTATTTATTATGAGTAAAGCTATATTGTATTTAAAAAAAAAAAAAAAAGAACAACGTACAGCTCACCACACTACCTCAGAAAAGACTACACCACTGATGACTGAATAAATGAAATCTTAAGGGATCTCGAGGTATATTTGCTTTGCATAAACGAGAATCAAAAAGCAACGTCACGTAACATCAAAACATGCATCATAAAAGCAGTAAAAACAAATTAAAATCATTTAAAGAAAAACGCCATTAAAAGCAGCTTGAGTGGCTTTGTGTTTGAAATTTTGAAATTGTCACTCCCTCTCCTCGCGCTGTCAGCTTGGTTCGCATCGCAAGTATCCGTCGTTTCCAATACAAAATGTATGGGAGCAGATTTCCGGTCGCATGTAGTGGGCATGCACCGTTAGGGTTTTGGAATGTTGGTTGAACAAATCAAGTAACATGAAGATGTCACGTTGAGCTCGAGGAAATTGTAAAAAATGTTTTTCACTATTTTCTGACATTTTCTAGACTAAATGTTTACACGTGATGAAGGCCATGCAGTATGTCAGCTCTGAGTATTGAGACGTTTATACTCTCTGTTCCCTCCCGCAGCCCCATCATGGAGCAGAGTCCGTCGGATGAAACGGCCATCAGTCAGCTCGAGCCTTCCTCTGACAGACATGGCACCATCTTGGTTAAAGGGCTGTCCACAGTCCAGCACTGCCTGACCACCTCCTCCATCACCATGGTGCAGCCTCCCCCTCCTGCTGTACTCTCCTTCAGAGACCAGACCATGTGTCCCACCGACTCCTCCATCAACAGGACCACGGCGCCCAGCTGGGAAGTGTACACGAGCCCTGAGCAGCCTCCCAAACAGGTCTCTGTGCTCTCACAGCAACCTGAGAGTTCAGTCAGACCCAAAAGTGAACCCTTCACAATCATGGAAGACGTAGACAAACCCGCCAGTCCAGAGCGGGTCCAGAAACAAGTCTATGATGTCCCCATGAGCCCAGAGTGTGCTCTCAAAACGGACTGGTTGGCCATCAGAAGCCCAGAGGTCACAGTCGAGCCGGACCTGGACGCCTTCCTGAGTCCCCGTCGGCTCAATAAAGGGGACACAGTTCCCAACCAGACCATGGATGTCCCCATGAGTCCACAACAGCCCCAGCTCTGTGCCGATGTGCCCATGAGCCCGGTGCAGCCGCCACAGGACGGCACGGAGGATGAGCCCATGATGAGTCCAGACAGAGGGCTGAGGTCGAGCGCAGACGTGTCCATGAATGCAACGACAGCTGCAGTCCAGCTGGTGTCAGACCCCTGGGACGATGCACTGATCTCTGATCTGCTGTCATCACTCAGCCCGCCTCTCACCTCTCACCCCCGCTGCATCACCTGGCCGTGCAAAGTACCCAACATCACCCCAAAGATGACCATCAGCATGGGTAAGAGGGAGAGCTGCCACCATTACTGATGGATTTATTTATTAAATATGAAGATTTTAGAAAACGTGTACTTGCTGAGAATTAGATGACAGTATTGATAATACTCCGTAATTCTGCAGTAATTATTGAGCCGCAGCCAGGTGGCCATTAGCTTAGTTTAGCTTAAAGACTGGAAGCTTAGGAAACAGCTAGACTGGCTCTGTCCAAAGTTCAAAAAAACACCTTCCAACTCCTCTAAAGCTCACTAACACGCTTGTTTGTTCATACAAAAACAGATATATGAAAACAAAAGGTGTTTTTTCCCCAATTCTTTCAATTAGTTAAAAAAATGTAACAAATACTGCAGCACAACATCATCAAATTTCTCTCTTGCCAGTTAGTCAGTTAATAAATTACTTTTTTTATAGTGTACGTACATCTTGACTAAATCATAATTCTGGAACAATTAACATTCCGGGCCAAATAAAGTTTTATCATCTTATAATAATAAAACAATGGCATTCTTAGTGTGTTAGTATCTTAAATCTGTGTTTTTCAAATGGGGGTACGTGTACCCTCAGGGGCACTTCATAGTACTATAGAGTTTACGTGAGATATATTTAAATGTTGATTCTAAAAAAAGCAGTCACGCATTCCCAAAATAATTATATCCAGGGTTTCCCACAAATTCATATATTTGTGGCGGTCTGCCACAGTTAAAACATCTGCCACCACGTATAAATTTTGTATTTTTGAAGCTGGACCATTTATAAGGAGCAGTTTTGGAATCCAGCACCATACTGTCGGAGCGCAGAACGTACTCTGGGCACAGACAGAGTAGCTGACAGATCAGTTATCCACCCCAGGACTCAAACGCCACAAACTGCTGCTGAGGAAAAAAAAATTCTCATAGGTTTTAATTCTGTGGAAAACACTGATATCACTAAATTGAAAGTGCAACCTCTCAAAAAGGTGCAGTTCAATGCATCTACAGTGCCGTCACAGTGTTAATGCATAATGACAAAAGAATGAAGTGATGGGTGATATCCATTTGAAATATAGCATTTTAGTGTTTTTCAGTTACACGCTGTTGTTTAAATCAAGCCAGATGAAGGGAAGTGAAGAAAGGTGTGTTAAACTGAGAATATTTTCCTCCTGACAGGAAAAGCATCCCTGCGAGTCGACTGTGTCCTCGGAGAAGGTGCTTTTGCAACAGTTTACCAGGCGACTGACCCCATGACCTCTGAGAGGATGGTGTTGAAGGTAAGATGTTTGGAATCAAGCACTCCGTACACATCTTCATGATCCGGTCACACAGATTTGACTTCGATAAGGCTTTTGGGAAAAATCTAAGTGTTATTTGAGGGTGGTGTCATCAATTTTTTTTTTCGGAAGGAAAGAAAACAATAATCACCATTCTCTTTATGTGCTGAGATGCACAGGTAAAGACTTTGGTTTGCTTTAGCAGAGTAATGTAGACTGATCACTAAAATTCTAGTTCTTGTGGCTTCGTCACTGTCACGTGTAAATGAACAATGCAGTTTCACAACGAGAGCATTTAAGTTTTCTCTGAAAACAATAACAGGATAAATGTTAACTGTATCTGTAAAGAGGTTTAAAAAAATGTTCTGTTAGTTACCAAAAAAAGGCCTTTTGCTTGCTTTTTGTTAAAGTGTCAGCTTCATGTTCAAAGTGAATATCTGAGCCCAGCTCTTTCCCTCTTTATTTTTGCTTCAGGTTCAGAAGCCGGCCTATCCCTGGGAGTTTTACATCAACACACAGCTGGACGCTCGTCTCCGGCCCGACGTCCGTCACCTCTACAGCAGCATCCGCTCAGCTCACCTCTTCCCCAACGGGAGTGTGATGCTTGGTGAGCTTCACAACTACGGCACTCTGCTGGTACGTTCACACCCGTGTTTTATTACTGCAGCAGAGACTCCTACACCTGTCACAGATACATGAAATCATCATGGACACACTCTTACTGATGTCTTTTCCCTGTGACTTTCAGAATGCAGTAAACATCTATAAAACCTTGAGCGACAAGGTGATGCCTCAGCCTCTCGTCATGTACTTCACTGTCTGCATCCTGCACATGGTGGAGCAGCTGCACAGCATCAACGTCATCCATGCCGACATCAAACCTGACAACTTCCTGCTAGGAGAGAGGTAACTATTGATAACCGCATTCGTTTCCTTTCTACCATTTAAACCAGTTCGATTTTCACAGAACAGCTCAGTAACAGCAGGACATGAGGCGCAGATTGTCGTCATCGTCATCATCATTGCTGATGTTGTGTTTCAGGTTCTTGGAGAACAAGTGTTTTGAGCCGGACAACGTGGACCACGGCCTCGTCCTCATCGACCTCGGACAGGGCATCGACATGGAGCTTTTCCCAGAAGGCACTGCTTTCACTGCCAGGTGTTTGACGTCGGGTTTCCAGTGTACTGAGATGCTCAGCGGCAAACCCTGGAACTACCAGGTGAGGAAACACAGAATGAACATCTGTTACTGGAACTCAACTGCAATATTATTTATGTGTATTTGTAATTAAATAAGTCATTTTCTCAAGCCATATTTTGTGTTAATACAACATTAACAACATGCTGTATATTGTACAGCTGTTTACAATAGACTTAAGAGGCAGCGAAACTGAAAGTTAATTTGCAAATCAGACATTAGTTTAGTAATTTTTAAAGGTTTCATTGTATCTTTTGTTCTGTATTTTGTCCTTGTGTGTGTGTGTGTGTGTGTGTGTGTGTGTGTGTGTGTGTGTGTGTGTGTGTGTGTGTGTGTGATTGTGTGTTTAGACGGATTACTTTGGAATAGCAGGGACCGTCTACTGCATGCTGTTTGGGACATACATGCAAGTCACAACTGACGGCGGCGTGTGGAAGACAAATGGTGTCTTCAGAAGGTAATTTCCTCCCAAAACAATTGACTTCTCCAGTCCAGACTGTATTGTTTTTTTGGCAGAGCAGTTACTTATTTACAGAAGCTGAAATAAAAAAAGAAGGTAATAACTGAAAGTAAATAACTTGAATAACCGTTTCAGAGAAAAAGCAAAACATTATCCAAAACAGTATCTGATCTGATGAAAATCTTAAGCTACAGCAGGTAACTTTTATGAAAACATAACTTTTTGTCATATTTGCCCCTCCAATGCATCTGAATGGAAACAACCAATCAGTGAACAGAAGATGACTACTGAAAGTGACATTTAGGGAGCTAGAACAGTGACAGTAATTTCTGGCATCGAAAATAAAGTTTATTTATTGTGACAGTTTCAACAAATATGACAAAAAGATATATTTTTAAAAAAAAAGTCCTCGACTGAATGGGATAAATAATCAGAACAGGATCAAAATGGGGAAGAAAATGGGATCATGCAGCCATAAGTTGCACATCCACTCTGTTAACAGCGTAATAAGATCTTCTGTCTGCATCTGCTCCACAGGAACCCCCACAGCGACTTGTGGCAGGAGTTCTTCCACACTCTGCTGAACGTGCCGGACTGCAGCTCCCTGCCGAGCCTCCAGAGCCTCCGCCGCAAACTGACGGCAGCCCTGCAGCAGAACTACAGCAGCAAACTGCCCACGCTCAAGAGCCGCCTGGTGGTGCTGCTGCTGGAGAGCCACAAGGCAGCAAGGAGATGACGACAACATCCGAGATCCTGAGACAGATCGGCTTTCCTTCACTTCACGGTGCAATCTGAACATTTTTAAAGATGTGGTGAAATGTCACTGGAGGAGGATTTGATCATCTGATTGGAATTTGTACATGTAAAAAAGTAAATATAATTTTGTTGCCTTTTTTTTAAGGTTCTTTTTCTCTGCCTCCAATTAGTTTAACTTCTGGGAGACTGATGACTAATTGAAGAATAAAATTTGTGTTGAAATAGATGAGATGGTGGAATTTATTGAAGCTGGCAGATACAAGTTATATGAATGAACAGCTTACTTTTCTTGTTTTTTGTTAAGTTTATTTTTTATTAAATGTTTTTTTTTTTTTTTTTTTTTTTTTTACAATTTACAAGCTCTGTTTTTGTTAGATTTTATTCATGGAAGCCATCTGCTAATTTTATTTTTCTCTGAATTATTTTAATATTTATCAGTCTGTTGTTTTTAACACATTTTATGTTAACACTTTCTATAAAAACTGCTCAGATGATTTTGCTTTTTTTTGTCTCTTTTACAAAATTGTTTATGGCTAAATTAACCCTTTGAAACCTGAAGTGACATCACTTTTCTAGTGCTGCTTTCAAACGCCTTTCGCTTGTATTTAAGTCTTTGAACTCTGAGCAAATTGGTGCAATTTCTTTCAAAAACATGGATAAAAAGGCAATGTGCATCCTGGTAAGAAATGTTCCACAAATTGCAAGAAATTAGTAGATTTATAAGAAAAAAAAGCTTTAAAGAAAAAAGAAGAAAAATTTATGGGAAAAATGTATTTATAATTAGAATAAGTACATATTTTGATTATGTTACAGAATTTTTTTATTGTATACAGTTATCAACCACTTTTTCCAAGTTTTGTTTCCCTTTTTCGATTTATTTTATCCCTTTCTTTTTATTTTAAATGTAATTTTTATTTTACTCATTTTCAGGTAATTTTGTTATACATTTTACTAATTTCTTCCAAATTTTTGGGTCATTTCCTTTTTTGCTGCTTATTGCCCTCTCATGTCTTGGAGGTTTCAAAGGGTTAAAGTAGGTCTGTGTGGTTCATATGTCTGCACCATATCTCTCTTTATATGACCGCCAGATGGCACCAAAGTGGTACATTTTTAAATCATGCACATAGTGGCTTAAACTGCACTAATCAGTATTTTACTATCCACAGCAGATTGAATGATTATGTGTAATGTTAACAGAGGTGTTCTTATTACAAACTCTGTGGAGCCCTTTAGCCTTCTTTAGCTCCTAGTTTCTGTCATCTTCTGGTTCAGTCTCAGTGGAGAGACTCTCTACAAAGACTGGGAAAAAACAAGTCATCAGCTCCAAATACAGCATGTTTTTTAACATGTTGCATACCTGCCATACCTAAAGTGTGTGCAGTGTGTATTGACTCTGACCAGTAGCAGGGTGTGAGGGGGGATTAGTTGCTCTAAAATCTGATCCAGGATCAGGGTGTGTTAATGTCAGTCTGAAACCTCACTCGAGCTCATCCTCCCTCACTTCAAATGTCTGTGACATGTTCAGACCTGCAGCTCGACTCCCTGCATTTTTCTCCTTGAATGTGTCCAAGAACCTGGGTTCCCCCCTCAGGGTTTACTACCACAACCAAACACACTGCAGAACTACTCTTCTTAAAAAATGTTGACAAGCAAAGAGATTACAGCAACAGGTCATTTTACTTCATCTCCTTTGACACAAAATTAAAAAAATGTATAAAATTTTAGAAAAATGTATAAAATTTTAGAAAAACAGTAAATGACACTGAAATACCAACCAGAATTCTCTTAAAGGGACAGAACACCCCAAAATCAACCTAGATTTTTTTGGTGTGAACTGCTGAGTGTTGGAGATATCAGCTGTAGAGATGCCTGCCTTCTCTCATCAATACATTTGAAAAACTCAACAGAAATGTCTCTTTCCAGAAATCACAACCCAGTAACTCAAGATAACCCTGTGAGCAGTTTCATGTAGGAACTACTTTCTACCAAACTACACCTACCCACTGGATCACTGCACAAAAGTTAGCGTGCTTCAACTCATGGTTGAGATGTTCATGATTGCATGAGATGTAAACAACGATGGCGTTCTCCTCGGCTGAGCTGCTAGCTCAGTGGTGTTAAGTGAGTTATCAGTAGATGCGCTCCCTTCTGTGCAGTGATGCGGTTGGCAGGTGTAGTTTAGTAGAAGGAAAATAGTTCCTACATGAAACTGCTCACAAAAAGCTCAGTGCAGGGACATTTCTGTTGAGCTGTTCTAATGACTTTTTTGGCGCTTTCAGCACCACAAGCCAGCTAGTTCCTTTATATTGGAAAGAAGGCACTCATCTCCAACACTTGGCAAAAAAAAATGTGTTTTTGATTTTTCTGGTGAATTGTCCCCTTTAAATGCTTTCATTCTACAACACTTCCTAACTGTGCTTAAAAGAAAACAAAGAGCACGGGAATTCACTTTGATAAAGCGATCTTCTCCCTGTATTTATCCACGCTCTGTGGAGGAGGTAAAATGTTGATGTGATGCTGATATCAGCACAGACTGAAGTGTTTAGTAGATACTTCAGTCTTTCAGTCTTCACTGCTGGCTGCATTCCTCATCAAAGCTGTGGGCGTTTCTTTCCCACTAGTTCATCAGAGGTTGAGGGCAGCGGCTGCTCTGTGGACACTCCTCTGAGCACAACCTGCTGCCTTCAGGTTCCCTCAAAAATATACACACTGGGAAAGTTTGACTCCTCTGTGGTATCAGATGTTTTCAAAGCACAGAAGGAGGTTAAAACATATAATATCCCAACAGGAGGTAAATGAAGGTGTTAAAAAAATAAGTTAATGATGCACAGGATTGTAGGTATTCTAAAAATAAAACAGTAGTTTATATAGCCGCTGCATGTAGGGGGGAGGAGGAGGATGCCCTGAGGCTTCCCGGGGTTTGCACTGAACCCTGAATATTTACAATGTCTGGCTCCGTCCCTGACTGTTATGAATAAACAACAAACACTTTTCAAAAGATGAATCCATGTTTCTATACTCAAAAGCAAGCGTGCTGTTAGATCTCAGGAGCACCACTTTATGAGCAGCACTTGAAGGCAGCACAGCAAAGGAGAAGTACTTGCTCACTCAATCTGATGCGATCTGAGAGCCATGGAGGGCAGAGGAGGACTGTCGGATGAGGCTGTGTCTGCTGCCTGCAAAGAAGGAGATCCCATCACCAAGGTGAGTGTTTGTTTTTAATATTTACTTTAGTGGTAATGGATTTCATTCATTTTGTTTAACTGCACTGACAGAGGACACACAGTGTGGGATGAGACTGTAATGCAGTCGAACCTGTTGGCAGTCATTTATGTGAGCCGTAAGACCTGCAGATGCCTGTAGGCCACACTGACAGTTCACACACTTAAACATTTTGTACAGCAACGTCGTCTGAGCCGCAGGAACAACAAGATTTCAAGTGTTACGATAGATTCAGAGCAGGATTCAAACTCACATAAGAGTCACAGCTATAAAGCACATTTTTAAAGGTGCCACAGATTTTTCTTTTTAAAGGCCAGTTCATCTTAATGACATAAAACAGTTTGCCACTTTTGTTGTTATCCAGCCATGCACATAGTTTCAGCTTCATGTGCCAAGATTTTGAAAATATCTACCTCAGAGATTTCGGCTTCCACCCCTGTACAAAGATGTTGAAACTCACAATTTGTCTTTCCAGAAACACAGTGAGAGCTTAGCTTTTATTTTTAGTGTTTGTTTTTTCCTTTTTCTGAACACCACAAAGGAAATTCCAAACACCTCTATTGTATTAGTGCTGGAGGAATTTTCAGAGACATTTTCTTTTCTCTCCAGATATTTAAAGGTCCATTGTTGTAGGATTCAGTGGCATCTGGTGGTGAGGTTGCATATTGCAACCAACTGTGATAAAGCACATCCACATACTCATATCAGTGTAACAATATAAATTACTTTAATAATTACTTACAAAATGCTGGCTGAAAGGATTTGCAATCCAGTACCAAATGCTTACTGAGAAACAAAATATGTCACCACTCCTCAGAGTTTCTGAACATGATTGGATAGACTGCAGACTGTAATATAGAGATGGACAACATGACAGTTCCCCCAAAGTCAAGCTTTTCAGTTTCGATCGCCCCCTGGTGTCTGTCTGCAGTATAGGTCATAAAGCCGGCCCCTCCATGTTAGTGAATGGACACAGGCCAAACTAAAAACTCAAAGTACACGCCAAATACATTTTTCCCAAGGACGTTTTCTGTCACTGAAGGTAGTTCTCATCACAAGTGTTTATTTTTATGATATGTTCGGTTTTAAGTAGTTATTTAATTCAACGTCGTCACTGCACAGAATCGGGCTCTCAGTGACATCAACATTGCAAGATGGCAACACATCCTGAATATTTTAACCTCACTTAGGCTATAGTTAAGGGTGTGACGTCCATCTGTGTATGCAGTCTATGAGATAGACCTATAGCCAATCAGAGAAGGAAACGTGATGTAGCGCTAAGCAACAGACAAATGTAATCAGCCTTCAGCGTGCAGAGAGGAGCTGCCATTGTGCAGAATCAGTATGTCGGTGAACGAATGTCGCTGTTTTTGTTATCAAATTTTCAAAATTAGAACTTCAACAGAAAGTTCAACATCAGCTGCAGCCACCTTTGTTGAAAACGCCTCAATGACGCTTCTCTTCATAAAACAAGATTTATGCTCATCGTCAGCATTAGAAGCATAGGCCAAAAAAGACGGTATTTCGCATATAAAGCACAAATTGTAAGTAATCATCCAAAACGTGACCTTTTTTAGATAGACACTTGTGATTGTTCTGAACTAGACCAGGTCTGGTAGAAATCGGGGGGGCAGAAGCATCCAAAACAGAGCTTATAGGAGAGTGAACATAAGACTTCAAAACCTCCAAACGGGCCATATAGAAATGTTGACTGGTGCAGATTTAAAGATGTGTTGTGTTAATCGTTTTGATGACTTTGGTCTCTGCAGGACTACATGATGCAGCAGACGATGCTGAGGGTCAAAGATCCAGAAAAATCTCTGGACTTCTACACTCGGATCCTGGGCATGACGTGAGTCCTCAGTCTGATCCTGAACCTCTCTGAGCAGATCTCATTCCAACATCTCAAACTTCAACTTGTCTGTGGTTCTCACACCACTTAGGAAACTGTGTATCATCATCAGTCCAGATGTCTTTATTCTGCCCTATTTGGCCTTTAAACCAGTAACCACTGGGCTCCTCTGTGGTTTCCAGCTTGCTCCAGAAAATTGACTTCCCCTCGATGCGTTTCACCCTCTACTTCCTGGGTTACGAAGACAAGTCGGACATCCCGGCTGACATCAGAGAGAGGACGGCGTGGACCTTCTCTCGCCGAGCCACCATAGAGCTTACACAGTGCGTAAGATAATCCTCAAAGAAATGCTTTTCTTCGTTCGGTGCTGAAGAACTTCTTTTTCCCTGTTCATAATGAAATATTGTCTTGACCCGTCATATTCTGGAAAGACTGAAACCAGAAGAGCGGAGGCTGTAATAGCAGCACGTTATTGCACATGGCGTCACAAAAACACATTGAACTCTCACATGAAGGCCGCAGTTTTTGCACAATATCAATAAATTTGCATTTTATTTTTTCAATGTATCATGTAGTACATAAAATATCTGTATAAATATGTTAAAATGTGGGTCTTTAAAGTCGTTAAAATGTCGAAACTAGTCCGACCAACAGTCCAAAACCAGAGTATATCGAGTTTACTCTCACAGAGAAAATAAAACCAACATATATTTGTGTTGGAGATGCATTGATTTTTTATTATAAGCCACTAGCTTCTACCGTACCTTCTTACTATGCAGAAAAAAATAATCAGGAATCCACACACACATATATATAGATATAGTATAACTTTATTGCTGATGAATGTGTAATTATCTACTATCTATTATCTGTTTGTTAGTAACTGGGGTTCAGAGTCAGATGAAACTCTGTCATACCACAATGGGAACAACGAGCCGAGAGGATTTGGTGAGAACTTGAACTATATTCATTTCACTGGTAGTTTAAAAGTAATTTTTTTGTCAGACTTTAAAGTTTTACTGTTACTGTTTGCTTAATTAACTTGTTTCAGCTTTCTTAATGCTTCACAGATGAGCTAAAGTGAAACAGATGGCACCTACACAGTTTTCTTCTTCTTTGTGTGTGTGTGTGTGTGTGTGTGTGTGTGTGCGCGTGCATGTGTTTTGGGTGTAACCTGCTCTCTCGTTGCAGGTCATATTGGCGTTGCTGTTCCAGATGTTTATGCTGCCTGCAAAGTGTTTGAAGAGCAAGGAGTGAAGTTTGTCAAGAAACCAGAATCAGGTGAGTCAGAAATCAGGTCCATACTGAAACTCTTAAACTGAACAGACTCAGACTGAGGTAATACTATATGATTTGTTAGTGTCAACAAACCCTTTTAAAACAGTGCACAAATACATATGTAGTTTCATTTTGTTAAGTCTCAGTAATTTCCTAAAACAGGTGTCCACTCTAGTTTTTATCAAATAAACAGGAGGAAATAGTGCTTTTGATGGGGACTATTTTAAGCGGTGGATTAATCCACATTTGGTGCTATAGTGGGTTTTTGGGTGCAGCACAACGGATTGAGCCAAAATAACCTACAGTGCGTGTGTTAATGGCGATGAATGAACATGGTGTGTTTTTATATAATAAAAATAATATAATAGTTTGTGCACAATATTAATGTTTTCATGGTATTTGTGGACAATAAAGAAAATATACAGTATCGCCAACTCTGTTATTTATCTTCTAGTCAGTCTGGAAGATGAATTCAGACATTTTCAGGACTTGAAAATTATTTTAGTTTCAGAGCAACAATGTGGGATATTCTTCACACCGTGCAAAATGTTTTATTTTAGGGAGAGGGAGTTTTAGACAGATTGTCATTTCACACCTACTGATTTTATTGTGAAGAGATCCTTTATTTATGACGTAAAATAACCCAGATGACTCCGAGTGCTCAACAGTACGGTGGCCAAGAGAGGTCAGTGCAGCTCAACTTGAAAAATGTGCATCAAATCCATGTTTTTGAAAGGATTTAAAACCAATTTGCTCACATTTCAACGGTTAAAATGCTTGTGAAAGGGGTCTGACACAGCACAAGAAAACTGATGGCTATCCAGGTTTTAAAGGGTTAAGCTGCAGTGGATTTAGTTCTGTTGGCCATCTCCTGTGAGTTACAATCAACAGACACAAAATGCTGAAAACAGCCGGTAAATCAAGTCTATCACTGGAGGTTTGGGAATGATTTAGATGTTCAAATGCAAAGATCTCATTATAATTAAAACAAATGTCTCAACCACATGTTGTTAAAGGTTTTCACTAGGAAGTGACACTCACATTCAACTGGATGTCAGCAGTTTGGGGAGGCTGCTTGCTTGTCTGAATCATCATGTAGGGATGTAAGATTTGTCCAAACAGCTTCATTGTGGGAACTCGCATCCCAAAAAAATGGTCCTCCTACAGTAAACATTTTACATTTTAGGGTTGAAGTTGGTTTTAGGTTTTGTGTCTTCAGGGAATGAATCAAAGTCAGTGCAGCTTCCCCTGAGAGACAAAAGTGTGTGTGTGTGTGTGTGTGGTGTGTGTGTGTGTGTATGTGTACATGCACCATTATATTAACTACCACAATTTTCCCCCTTCACAGGTAAAATGAAGGATCTCGCCTTCATTCAGGATCCTGACGGCTACTGGATTGAGATTTTAAGTCCTAACAACATGGTCTCATTAATGGCACCTTAAAGCAGAGACACACGGGGGGGAATAACCAGGGCATTATGGTTTGAGATCACTGCTGAGACAAAACAGGACTTTTATTTTCTACACAACAAACCTTTGGTTTTTACATAAACTCCATTCTTTGCAAGTGGCAACCTCCACGTTGATAAATGAAGCTAATGTGAATAGGGCTACAACTAAAGATTATTTTTAAACCAATTAATCGGTCAATTATTTTTTGATTAATCAATGAATTGGATTTATTTTAAAAATGAAATAGAAATAACAATAAAATAAGCATTTTTTTTCCCCATCATCAAAAACAGATTATCATTGACAACAGTGCAAAAAAGTGCATAAACAGGAGGCTATATGAACATCCCTGAGCTGTCAAAATGTATTAAATAATAAATAACTACAAAATCAAATATAAAACAATTCAAAAACTAAATGTTGACAGCTTTTGCAACATACCATCATGTTTCCTTACTTTGAGGTGACAAAAAAACGACGTATGTTCAGTTTGACTTCAGCCTCGGTGAACTGCAGCGTGTTTCAGGCTTGTGTTCTTCACACGTGCAGCGTTGTTGTTACGTCGCTGCTGCATCACGACCCGCAGATATTAGCTCTGTATTTCCACATTTAAAAGCCCAAATTCTGCTCGTTTATGAAGTTTAAGTTTATGCAAGTTCCCGCATAGCCGACAACACGGTCCTGTAAATGTTTCAAAATAAAATGCCTTGTATCAGCAGCTGATAGGATTCTGTCCACAGAGACGCTGTCAGAGGGCTTTTGTTTTGAAAGGGAAGTAGGGAAGTTGGAGTAAAACAGACATCTTTGTATTTCATCATCTCTGTGACAGAAAGAGACTTTTAAACGGTGAGTAATAATAGTACAACAAATCACAAATTTTATTTGTTGCCAACACATTTAATAATCAATTTTATTGATTCGTTGTTGCAGCCCTTAATGTAAAGCAGCTAAAAACTGCTGTCCCTCTAATGGCCACTTGAGGCTGGCTCCCAAATTGAGTAAATCCCCATAATCCCCCATATTAAAATATCCAACTTTACAGCAGAAATAAACTTGTTTACTACCTGATTTGGGCCTCTAGACCTAATTTCAGGCTCATGACAACTGCACAAGAGGTGAATTTATATATAACTCACCTGTTTACATTTTATCAAGGCTTAAAGTTATGCATATGCTTACAGTTCAGTCTGAAGAAGTGCTGTTAGCTCAAAACGTCACTTGTGAGTAGCTCAGTAAAAGCTGCATGGGGAGCTAAAATGTGGGCGTGTGGGTCCAGCACCTTTCTCAACGTTTCATGGATGTGTGCATTTTCTACCCTTTTTTCCACGATCTTTATACAGTCTCTAGTTAGATTTTGCAATCCATAAATAAATTTAAAAAACTGAAATCTAAATGTGCTCTCTGTTTCTTCGAATCTATTGACAGTTTGCTGCAGAGTTGAGGTGGTGCACACAGCACACTAGAAATAAGAAAAGCAACAAATTAAAAAGGTCAACTGGTCACTATGTGAAATCAGCTGGTAGTAAAAAAGTTTTTTAAAAAAAACCCTCAGAGGTTAACTAGTTGATTTGTTCTAATGGAATAGACCTTTTTCACAGCAGACATTTTTACTTGTCATAGTAGGAAAAGCACAGGTGAAAGTGAGGACATTAACAATGGTTCAGTTCCATTAAGTGTGTCAGTATGCTGGTCCAGTGAGTCTGCATGCCCAACACTAGGACCTCCTTAAAATGGTATGCTGCTGTCATTAATGTTATTAAATACACATGTCAAAATGTCTGCTGTGGATTATTCTCCACTGTGATCCTGACTGACTTTCTCATTGTTCTTTCTGATTTAACACGCAACTGATAAACACCAACAAACACTGACATTTTCCCTGCTGTGCTTTCCCATAGACTCACCACCTCCCTCTGTTACACACAAACGCACACACACATACACACACAGGCAAATTAAAAATGCACATATACAAAGGCAGAAAAATGTGACGCCTCACAGTCAGCCTGTCACTCAAAACAACCACGCTCTTAGTTATGCTTTACTTTAAACACTGTTGAAATTACCAAGTTCATGTTTGTGTTATTTCTTTCTTATTCTTCTTTTTTTTTTTTTTTTTTTGAAGCGTGTGGAGTTATTGGAACTTGCCAGTAACTCATCCTCTTGCACAGTACATTTGAAACAACCCACTTTTACAGTAATGGATCTTTATCACAGCAGACTTTTGACTTGCCATAATAGCAAAGGCACAGGTGTTATTAGTAACATAAACATTTGCTCTGTTGTAATTTAAGTGTCTCAGACTAAGCCGTGACAGTGTGACAGTGGGCTAATATGCACACAAACTGAATTGGAATCCAGCCGTCATTAATTGTATTATTTACAACTGTGCTTTCCCTATAGTGATATGCTGATTTGATCTTTTTTTAAAAAAAAAAAAAATGGCACCAGAGATTATATCTAGGCTCATTTTTCATTCCCAAGAATGTAGTGTAATTTTTAGGTGCCACTGTGACAAAATAAGTTATTTTTGTAAACACGGCAGTCAAGGCAATGTAGCCAATATTAAGATACATGTATGGAGAAGTGTGGCTCAGAGGTGGAGAAGTGAAGTGCTGTAATAACATTTGTCCTGCGGGGGGCAGCAGTGCGCCGTATTTCCACTCAGTCGGAAACCGGATGTTCGTCACCAACTGGCGACTGCTGCCATTTTGACGGGAAGAGTGTGGAGTTGCGTTTGTTGTTCAGCGGTCTAATTTACTCATAAAAATAATTTCGCCATGGCTATGCAAGCAGCGAAACGCGCTAATGTAAGTATGAGCGAGTTTGCTGGTATACCGTGAGAGAAGTATAACGTTAACTAATGATATTATCTTGGCTAGGCTAGAAGCTAGCGTCAGCCAGCGTTAGCATACAGTTAGCATGCTAACGACTTGGAAACAACCATATAAACTATGTTAAAACGCGTCGCATTCTTGCTTTTTACACATTTAATTTGGTAGTGTTATTTATTTGGGATGGTCTTACGTCTAAAATTTTGTTTTGGAAACGTGGCTACATGTAACGTACAGTGTCAAATTTTAACGCTAGTGGCTGTGCTAACGTTAGCAAAGTGTTGTTATTGGTGCCTCGACACAATACTCTTTTAACACAAAGCTCTTTTATGTAATCTAGAGACGAGTGATGGCATCTGGGAAAATAAAAATAGGAATAATTGATTCAATATGGACAAAAATATAAATAAGTTAATGATCATTGCACATAGAAACGAGGCAAACAAACGTCAGCTATTGAAGAGTTACGTCTTTATCGCAGTGCCACAAAAAATAATAGTGTTTCCAGCAGATTAAGAAACACTGACAGTTAATGAAAGTATGTATGCTACACAACTTGTTTTTAGATGGATTTGGCATCACAACACTCGTAACGTTTTGTCAGTCGTTAAGTGTTTACATTGCACCTATATGGTCTCTGCTCTTATTTTCTTAAAAAACATGATTAACTCATCTGTTTTTCTCGCTTTGTTGCAGATACGATTGCCTCCTGAGGTGAACCGGATCCTGTACGTCAGGAATCTTCCTTACAAGATCACAGCTGAAGAAATGTATGATATCTTTGGGAAATATGGACCAATACGTCAAATCAGAACGTAAGTGTTTACACACTGCATAGATCTGCAGGGTTTACAGAGACCAGGTGGGTCAAAAGAAATAACAGGAATTACGTTTGATCATTTTAATTGTAGATGCCAAGATGCTGAATTAGATTTAGGACAACATACTGTTTGTTATTACATCATATTATAGGTGTTATATATTAGAGCAACACTAGAATGTGATTTGTCATTGATATCTTGATGAAACTACATATCATTTTAGCTTTTGTCTTTTCCTGATCTTAAAAGCTGTATTTAAGTATAGTGATATAATTATCTGAACTTAACAGACTGTTCTAGCTGTTCTCTTATTTGCCTTTAGTGACTTAGTCATTTCATCCACGTTACTGTTGTTTATTTATCAGAAATATCTTTCTGTTAATATTCTGTAAAAGCATCAGTCGTTAACCCTATAATATTGTAGCAATATCGATAAATATGGTTACAAATTTAATGGTATTCGTCTCTATATCGCACAGCCCTAAGTGACCCACACAAACCCCTCATCAATTTATAAAGCCTGTTCAGGGCTATCCTAAAGCTTAAATTGATGCAAAACTTCTTGAATTTCTTCGCCATCCTTTTCTGAAGGTGCATGTTATCAGATCTTTTCTAACGCTGGTGAGTGGGGTTGGTTAATGGGAATTAATCTCTTAAAAAAGGCAGGTAGATGATGAAATCTTTATTGTGAAGCCAAGAGAACATCACCTGAAACAGGATGGCTTGAATATTTAGACTTCACAGATTTGTAGACCAGCAAGAAAGAAATATCAATATTACCCAAATAAATATTTACAATTATATTATATGTAAAATAGATTCTTATCTGCTTTTAAAAAAAGTTTTTCTCAGTTACAAGTACACTGTATTTTCCCCTAAACACCTGTAGGACTCTGCATATATTGGTCTTGTAGTCACTTCCTGTGTTTTATTCTTTCTTAGGGGTAACACACCTGAAACAAGAGGAACAGCTTACGTGGTTTATGAAGACATCTTTGACGCCAAAAACGCCTGTGATCATCTGTCAGGCTTTAACGTCTGCAACCGTTACCTGGTGGTCCTCTACTACAACGCAAACAGAGTACGTATGATTACAGTGTCTGCAGGCATCAAAGGGTCACAGGGCAGTTGTGGGGTATGCTTCTGTAAAGGTTTTACAAAAATACAGTCCTGGAATTGAAAAAAAATCTTTTCAATATTTTAATATAAACATGTCTTTATGTAATTATTCCAAATTTAATTCTGTGATCAACTCTCTTGGCAGGCTTTCCAGAAGATGGACACAAAGAAAAAAGAGGAACAGCTGAAGCTCCTAAAAGAGAAATACGGCATCAACACAGACCCTCCGAAGTAGCACTCTGCAAAACCCCGTTGACCTCCACGGCTTTCACCCCCACTGTTCAAAGTCGTTATTTTTCTATTTGTACATACTTCACATGCTCTGTGGTGTATGCTGGTTATAATTTTCCGGAAGAGTTCTTGAAAATATTCTTTTTTTTAACGATTTTGTTGAAATGAAAAGTGTGATTTTTTTCTGTTTTGTTTCATTAATTCTTTTTTTTCTCACAAAAATTCACTCATCTGTTTGATCTTTAGGACTTTGGTTGGTGTTCATGTCAAAAATGAAAAGCAGCACAGACTCTTGAACATAAAAAATAGTTTTACCTGGATTTAGATATTGACTGGTCATAGCATTCACCCTTGGCAACACGGAAATCTTTTTTTTCAGCCTTTTGTTCCTATTTTCATTCTTTTCTACAATCTTTTAATTTAAAGCTAATCATTGTCATACAGTATGTGATATGGAATTGAGTTGATCAGTACAGACTATGTAAAGTATATGGTTTCTGTAAAATAAATGTTTTCTAAAAGCTCCTGTCTCCTCCTCTTCACATAGTGTAGATGTGACGTAGTGATGCTGTCCTCTGTGTGAACCCGTTCAGATCAATAGACTGTATACATTTTCCATATTTGCACAGGGGTTAGTTAGGGAAGTGCCGATTTTCAGCGTGCCTCAAGCTCCAAACAGCTTGTGATGATGCGATCCCAGGGGTTTTAGTTTGGAGTTCACTGTTTGTGTGTGAGGACACGAGCATTTGATTGAACCCGCAGTGATATTGTGCTCAACAGTCGTGGGTAAAACACTGCAGGCTTTCTCCTTCATTTTCACCAAGAAGTTTTTCTGTAAAGTCTTACAGTGTTTCCGCTTGTTAGTGTAACTGCCAATCATCAAATAATGTTTCCATTTAAAAATGACCAGAAAACCCCAGTTTATTCATGTCTACCTTATTTTAAAATGAACAGTGTTTTAACAGGGACATCTAGTGGTTGTACAGAAAATATATCTAATTTTTAAGAAGTGCATCAGTAAAACCTTACTAGTGCTGGGTTAACCCTTTGACACCTGGAGTGACATCACTTTTCCTGTGATACCTTTAAAACCTGAGCAAATTGGTGTGATTTCTTTCAAAAACATGAGAAAAAAAGACAATGAGCAACTTGATAATAAATGTTTCACAGTAGATTTAGCAATATCTATTTATTTATTTTTTTAAGCTAGGGAAAAGAAAAATCTAGGGAGAAACCATATAAGCATAATTCCATGTTTAAAATTTTGTTACAAAGTTCCCTTTTTTTCAACTTTTTTCCCATTTATTTATTTTTAACTTGTTTTTAGGTGATTTTCTTGTACTGTTAATTTGTTTCTTTCTAATTTAAAGGTGATGTCTTCTTTCGCTGCTCATTGCCTTCTGCCCAAGTTTTTGTAAGAAATCAAGCCAATTCGCTCAGGTTTATGCCCTGGTCGTGCCCTTGTTACTTTCCACCAATCAGGGATTATTTTTAAAGAATTTTTTAGAATCCCAATTTCAGCCATTAAGTTTGTTATAGTATGCCAACACGTTAAACCTACAATCAAGGTTATAAATGCAACACAGGGGGGACTTTAACAGCTGGCAGGGAAGTGGAGTGGAGTCGTGCATTTATGTTTAGGAGGAAAATAAAATCTTAAATATACATTATAAAAATGTTACAGAAGTAAATTATTTGTCACAATAGCCAGTGGGCTGCCAGATACAATACAAGAAACACCTCCTGCGAACCTGAGTCAGTTTTAATTTATTAACATTATATGTTTCCATACTGGATATACAAAAAACTTGTTACCAAGTGAGGAAAGTGAGATGGAAAGTCAAAGCTAAAAGTAATAGACTGAATTAAAAAATAAATAAATTGTTGAAAATAGATAGCTGAAAATAATGCAGAATAACAACATGACAAAATAAACCAAAACAGTTAAGGGAATATTTCTTCTCCAAAGTGACCATTTGTATATCAGGTACCCACCCAGTGTTGCACTGAATTCATTAATTTAAAAAAACTCAAAAGCGGTTTCAAGAAAACAATTAGAGAAAAGAGCAAAAGGAGAGTGTTGCAAAACTGCCTAAATAGGCTTTTATTTTTTATTTTATTTTTTCTAAACAGTTGCCAGCTCAGGAACAAGCAGCTCACTGCTGCTCTCAGCGTGTCCACATGTAGCAGGTAAGCTAACGCTAGCAGCAAGCTAGATAACAATGGTCTAAATAGTCGTAACGTTTGGCTAATGTGTTAAATGTACACTTTAAGACAAGGCTTACATGTATTTTGAAGGCTAAGCTGTAGGCTACTTTTAAATTAATGTCACTACCAAGTTTAGCCAGCTTATGAGTTATTATGGACAGCTAACTTATAGCCTAGCAGATGCTAGCTATACCTAGCATTAGATAACCCTTCCCTGTTTTGTGTCGCAGGCCTGAGCAGTCAGAGACAGAAGCGGTCAAACAGGTGAGGACATGTGTCTTTTCAGGGGGACTCGGGGTATCTGTTAGGCCGCCGTGTCCCTGCTTAAAAAGCCTGTAAGGATTTGGGAGTCAGGTTGCCGCCGAGCACCTGTTTCATTGTGTGTTATGTACTTTTTTGGGTAAACTGTGGGCGTGCCGCTGTAGCTGGCTGGTTTTATGGACATGGTTTTGTTTGCTGAAAAGTATCGCAGCTCTCTACTCTCTTATTATGTATTCTCTTGGCTTTATGTCAAGGAGAGCAGTTGTGGTGAGGCTGTTGAACTAAAAATGCCTGAAAAAGTTCGTAGTCATTTCAGCAAGCAGTGAAATGGACACCCAGCTAGTATTTTTTGGTTCTAAAAACGTTCTAATAATGTTATAAAGCGATGTTTTAGTAACGTTTTCAGCAGCAAGTTGTCTTGTAGTTTCCAGAACGTTCCTCCTAAAGTTCATGTAACATTCTCTACATTTTTCTTTAACATATTACATTACAGGAATGTTTCATGAAAAATGTTCTGTAAACTCAGTCCTTAATAACATGTTCTCAGTGTTGCTCTGAAAATGTTTTTCCTTTGTTTTTATATTATGATGTGGGATTTTGTTTTAAATTTTATGATTTGTTACCTCTCAACATCACCAAAACATCCCCAGAATGTTGCAGTCAAAACGTTACGTCTTAGTTAAAATTTAACCTTACAGGGGCTTTATTTGAAATGATAAACATTCTTTGAACATTACATTAAAATGTTTTCTTCGGGACATTATTGCAACTTGCAGGTAAGGTTAGCCAGTGTTGTGGAAACGTTCCCTGCTAGCTGGGAAGCTGCTCTGCTCTCAGGTGCTTGTTGTCACATTTTTTAACTTTGTCACAGTACTCTCCATGCTTCTGATAACTTTGACTTTGACCTCTGTACTCTGCAAATACAATAGCCGAGGTAACACACTGACACTTTAAAATCCAGCACGTGGTTGGTACTGTGTATATACTTGTGTGTGTGTGTGTGCGTGCTTCGTAACTAATTTAGGCCCGTCATAATAGCCTGCACTGGGGCTTACGCCACTGTCTAGGTGCACATCTACATGTGACATTGCTAGAGACCATAGTTTGTTGAGTTAACAGACCAAACAAAAGCCCATAGAGTTCCTTTTATTAGATTAAATCACAACACAGGGAGTAGTGCAGCCATGTCGTCAGGGACACAATACATGCTACAAAAGAATCCTTGTACACGTTTGCCTTTGCTTACATTTGGTATCTTGATAGCAATAATATTAATAACAGAGTTGGAATTAGAAACATCGTCTGGCCAAAGATGTTCATGTAAAGAAGTTCAGATCACAAAGTGATCGGGGGACACGCCACGCTGCTGAGAGATGACAATGGACTGGTATGCTAGGTCTTTATTGCAATACTGTATATTATTATGACATCTCTTTTAGCCTCCTTTAGCTCTTAAAACACTGTCAGTATCAATGCAGGTTGGAAAAGTGTCTGCGGTGCTTTCAGACAAGGCCAGGTAAACTTGTTGACGTGGGCTCACAGGTGATTTCCAAATCATCTGAAAGAGGCGCCACACACGGCTGAACTTCTCTACGCTTCGAATGCATTAGTACGTGTACAATGTGTGAGAGACGGGAGTAAAAAAGTACAAAAAGATTGACTGATTGGTAAGAGAGAAATACTTGGGAGGGTTAGGGAGGGCGAATTGTCCAACCTACGAAACGCATGGCTTTACAGGAACGGCTGTCCTCTACTAGTTATAATGAAAAACCATTCACTGCTCCTCTCACTACTTTAGCACTCATTTACTTCCACTGAAAAAGACAAACAAGAAATGCTGCACGTGCCTTATTTCTTCACGTCTTTAACGCTCTAAAAAAACACCTCTGAATTGATCGTATTGATATGCAACCTGCAGGCTAATTGGAAAAAAAGTAGATGTGATGGTGACAACTAAGTTTGATAAAAAAATGCTGTCCAACTATAGATGAATAATTTCTCATCTGATTTTTAAGTGCAGCTGTGAGAAGCTTCACTCACTCTCCGAGGAATCCCGATGTAAATGTTTGCTCTCACTTGCCTCCGCTCAGTTTGCTTCACAAATCTATCAATTTAGCTGTTTTCTACTTTCCAAATGATGGATTCCTCCATTTTCAACATCATACTTGTAATGAGATTGTGTGTTTAAATGTGCAGGGGCAGGGGTTTAGTTATTAGCAACATATACTACAGCTAATCTACAAGGAAACATGCTCCCACAGTTAAAGCAGTCAAAAGAAAACGCCTCAACGGATCACAAAAATTACATCCCATACGACAATACTTTAGAAGGACCTACTGCGATGTGATTTTTTTTTTGCTCCCTATTCTGTAAAAATCTTTTCTCACGGTTTCTCCCACACCGCGCTGCTTTGATAAGGCTTTCTGTCTTCGATTACAGGATGCAAAATGAGGAGATTTTTAAGGCAGAACCTAAAGGCATGCAAATTAACTACATTTACATTTTTTAGATTTTTCTTTTTTACAGTACAAGCATGTTTCGGAAGGAAAAAGTTGGACAAATCCATCTCTTCTAGAGCTAATATTTGAGATGATGGATAGAGTGTCTTATTGGAGGCAGATACATTATCATAGGAATTTGGTTCAGTCGACATTACTCAGTATTATGAAACACGTACAGCTAGCATCGGTAAACTCGGAACAATAAATAGAGTAGCGGCAAATTCAACGTAGCACATCACTGATGCGCAAGCTCCAGTAGAATGAAACTGTATGGAAAATACTTTGCACACTTCACATTTTGGCAGTTGATCTTTAAATAATTTAAATATATATTCATATTTATATATCTATATATTATTTGTGCGAGGTGTTCATATGTAGTGTGTGTGTGTGTGTGTGTGTGTGTGTGTGTGTGTGTTTGTGGTGCGCACCTGCACACTGTCGTATGTCGTGTGTAGATCTTTTTATAGCAAATAACATTCTCATGCACACGAGTGTTTCAAACACAAGAAGCAGATCCATTGAAAGGTAGTCCAAGCATATATGTATATATATTTTTCAGTGGAAATAGCTGCAAACTGAATGGAACATGAAATTCTTTCTGTGCAGTCCGTGGCGGCTGGTGGAGTGCTCCGCTCGCCCTCCTGTTTATTTCTGGAGGTCACACTGCAGCAGTAGTACGATGGACGGGTCGCTCTTGGCCGCTTCTTTGAACTCCTCCAGTGATATCTGGTCGTCGTTGTTCTTGTCCATCTTGGAGAAGATCTTGTCCACCCTCTGCTCGGGCGTCAGGCCATCCTCATTCATTTTCATCATAATCACTGTGCCAACCATCTTGTAGATCGCCTGCAGAGGGAGAAAGAGAGCAGCAAATTTTTTTTTTTTTAGAGGATATGAGGTATCTCAAGAAATGCATCCATAGCCCCTTTTACACTGCCTGTTCAGGGCGGGAATATCATGCGGTTACGCTGCCTTGCCGTTCTGCATAAAAGATACAATTGTGGAATGGGGTAGTTACATTACCCCGTAGGTGCATGTGTAACTAATCTGTGTTGTGCTGCTCCTTAGGCTCTGTAAGCCTAAACTCTTGCTCCTCCTGTCCTCCATTGTGCTGCTTGTTGGTGGAATCTGGGAACCTGCAGCCAGTCAGTCATCCTGAGGTATATATCAGACTGAAGAGCTGCACTTCAGCCCTCTCTGTTTTGCTGCTTTTTGTTACTAAGCTTGTGTGTTTGTGAGCCATCCTGCACTGTTAACCTTTTGCTCTTTGTGTCTTGATCAAGTTGAAAATACAATAGTGCTTAGATTTGTCAATGCTAAGCTGTTACCTGTTGAGCCTCTTCTATTTCAAATCCAAATCCTTAAGATCATTGCCAGGAGGCTCTGTAGGGGAGAGCTGCCAGTTTTGTTACACCCTTTTTCTCCAGTTTTTTCCCTATGTTGTCAAGGAGTTAGGTTTTAGGTTTATACATTTTCTTTTGGGCAGTTAGCTCTGTGGTTTTGATGTTTATCTGTGGCTGTTTTGTTTGTTATTTTGGCCTGGGCTCTCCCTGATGATTTTCTAATACTTCCATGTCTGGCAGTGAAAGGGTGAAAATGCATCACTTGACTCTTTCATTTTCCTCATTTAGCCTAACGTTACCTCCCTCTCCCCTTGTCAATCTTGGGGTCGTAACAGGGGGGGCAGAGTTGTCTCACTTTTAAGCTGCCACCAGAGGAAGTAACAGTCCCTAAACAGTGTCTATATAAACTTGGGGTCGACTGATATTGAATTTTCAGGGCTGATACCAATACCGATATTAATACCGGTTATTAGTAGTTAATGAGACCGATATTTGTAACCGATATGCATTTACAATAAAAGTGAAAATATTTCTGTTAATATTTAGAACTTGGAAAATAACAAATTTCATCATAAAATGTTGTTTAAATGCCTTTAGCAAATGTTTAATCAAAACTGAGGCATTTATCACTATTTACAGCAAGTTCCCACCAATTCTTTTTTTTTATATAAAGTCAAAGTGAAAATTTAATTAAAAAAACAGCTTGGGCTTTCCTCCCACACTGACACTTTCTTTTCACTTTTTAAACAATTAATTTTATTGGCGATCATAAAACAAAATACCGATACAAATAATCGGCAGCTAACTATTGGCCCAAATAATCCGTCAGGCCGATATTAGCATGACAGGCAACCCACCATGGGAGATTTAAAAAGCAGATAAAAACAACTAAAGGCTAACTCAAAGAAAAAGAACAGCAGCCGTAAATTCACAAATTGGGAAAAAATTAGATTCAGGAGCTTCCCTTCATGAGATCAGCCGCCATATTACAGAGAATAATTGTTATTGCCATGTTATGCCATTGTTATTGTTTATAAAGTGCTGCTGATGCGTATGTTATAGGTCACATTAGAGGTTGACCCTGTTGCGTTAATTGTCATGCCAGTCATGCCTCTTTTGTTTCTGCGATGCCAGCATGCTGTCTTAAATCACACAGTGGAGCAGCACAATGCTGCCATCATTTGGTTCTGTGTAAAAATTAAAGGAGGTGTAAAGAAGGGACTTCATAGTTGCCCTATAGCGTGATCTCTATAAAAAAAAGGGCTCATGTTTCCTTCACATGTTTTCCTGAGAGATGCAATGAAAAGACGTGAGAAATAACGAATCAAGTGAACATGTTGGTGTGTTAGAACGAGGTGTTTGAAGTGGCGTCCGTTTCTAATGGCACAGATGGAGCGCAGCTGGACCACCTGTCAGCCGCCTTCAACTGCTCTATAGCATCTTTGGATGCCTCGGTATTTGCACAGATAATGTGATGTGCTGTCCAAAAAATAACAGGGACGCACAGTAACCACAGCCTGTGCTATTAGCTTTATTGTCAATATGGATGTCCGCCCACATGACCGAACAGAATGTGAAAGATTAGTTTCTGCAAGCATCCACACATGCGAGAAAAAACTGATTCTATATTTGTTCTATGTAAAGATCAGTCAAAGCACTGGACTGCAATGCTTATGTTTGTTGAAATGTAGATATATTTGAGCCAAACTGAATTAGCCAACATATTTAAAATAAAAAAATCTAGTTTTCTAAGGCACCGTGATCTTGGCATCACATCTGAGTGAATAGAAAACAATGGCAAAAGACAAGTTACTGTGTTTGCTGCTCCGTCTCACTATAATATTATCCACGAGACAGGGACAAAGTGCCCTGAATTCTAGATGAATCTGCTCCAAACATGCACTTCTGCCTCTTGTTGCTTGTTTCATATTATGTTGGTGTTTATGAATAATTCGTGTGCTGTCAGGCCCTGCAGGCTCGGCCCTCTGCTGTATAACCTTTAACTAAGTACAAAAAAACCCCAAAAGTGCTGCATCCCTGTGACTCAGCAGGTTAAAAAGCACAAGGCAAGTGGCGATGTATCACTCGCCTGCCTGCCAACTGCTTATTTCCCAGCATGTTTAACTATTCCTTTGAAAACAAATGTTAGAAATTAAAACAGTACTGCGAGTAAAAGCACTCATTCTACTTAATTGCACATACAAGAAAAAAAATATTCGATTACTAATTCTTTTAACTTCAGTTTAAGGACTCGATTGCAAAGTGGCTGTCAAAACTAATTTAAAAATCCATTCATCTCCTTTAAAAAACCAAAACAGTATTCTTTGCTGTAATACCTCGATAATCTCCAGCATCTCCACCCGTGTGATCTTGCCGTCTCCGTCCAGGTCGTACATGTTAAAGGCCCAGTTGAGCTTCTGCTCGAAGCTGCCTCGTGATGTGATGGACAATGCGCAGATGAACTCTCTGAAGTCGATGGTGCCGTCGCTGTTCTTGTCAAAGGTCCTGAAAGCGTGCTGGGCAAACTTGGATGCGTCGCCGTATGGGAAGAACTGGCATAGAAAAAGAAAAAGGGAGAGAATATAAAAATATGCATAGTCTTTTCCATGTTCAAGTCTTTCAAATGTAGCTTTATTTAATTCCGCACAAAAATGATGCATATTTATTGCCAGTAGTTTGTCTAAAATCAGATTTAAATAAGAAACTTTAACTGTGTTAAAAAAAGAAGAAAAAAAGAAAGAAGAGCAGGGTTATTTTTATTATAAAACAGGCCACATTTTATCAAAGTAACAATAGCTGTTTATTTTGTTGTTTAACCCTTTAAAACTGGAGCAAATTGGCTTGATTTCTTACAAAACATAGGTAGTAGACAACTAGCAACAGAAGAAGAAATGACCCAAAAATTAGCAAGAAGATTTTTTCTGGCCTCCATGCCCCGCAGTGACTGGACCCTCAGAAGGCTTTTTACACTTTTTACACCTCCAAAACATGCATGTTACTTATAATAAACTGTGGCACTACAGTGATTAAAGAATTGATGCTCATCATGTTTCTTATTTCTATATTCATAACTTTGGGATAAAAACTAGTAGGTCCACAATCTGATTTTCCAGATCATGTGGTTGTTTGCAATTAAGTGGCAGATTAATGAAAACAGATGGTGCTATTTGGCAACATAATGAAAAGAATCATTAGCATTTAAAATCAATGGATGTTCATTACCTGCAGTGATTAAACTCTGATTTCCTACTCTCACCCTTTTTAGTTCTATCTTTTGCAGATTTTATAATCAGTCTGTGTATTCATGTGTCTGGTTGCATAGTAGGGCTGCAGTATTGAGAAAAAAAAAACAACTGGATGGAAATTTCATTCTTTGAAGTGTCATTGTAACTAACTATAATGATAATTATTGTGTAATACCATATGCTGGTCAACTGTTCCACTGTTATTATTTATGATAATGATAATTGTTTGTTGTATGTCCCCTGGCACCATTGAAAATGAGGGTTCGCCCTCAATGTTTTCCAAGGTTTTAAGTAAAATAAATGATGATGATGATGATGATGATGATGAATGATATGAGATGGTTACCCTAACCTGAAAATCTCATACCACTGCAACCCTGCTGCATAATCATCCATACTGCTAGCTGACCTAAAAAAAGTCTTGCAGATTTGACTTAAAGTTAATAGTCATCTTGGGAAACCTGTCAGTCTACAGTTTGGAGCCTTTTTTATGAGACGCATATAAAATCTAGTAAAGAGACACCAATTACATTGCAGACTTTATTGGTCCATGAAGGGGAGTGTTTTTTTTCCCTTTAGGCCCTGACAAAGGAAGGTCACTGTTACCGACACACAGCAGCCATTACTGTTAGGGCCATTTATTAATTCCAAGAAAATTACACACACCACATGCATCCACACACAAGTGACCTGACTATGAGTCCTCACAACAACTTTACTTTGCAGCACTTTTCTGTGTCTGTATGCAGACCTGAAAATGTTACATTTTTCGATCCCTTAAAAAGTGTGTAAAATGTTTTCTGACACTTAATCTTCACGTTGGGGCTGAATTACCTCCTGTGGGTCTCAGCAGCCCATATTTTCACTGTCTTACTATCAAATTTAATTTAGTCAAAGGTCAAAGTTTAAATTTGGCCGGTGAGTAAATGTTTGTTTAGCTGCAAAACAGCTGCACTTTGTGTTTATTGCTAATTAGCATTAGCAAATGTTAGCAACATGCTTAACTAAGGTGGTAAACATGGTCAGCATTATACCTGCTGAACATCAGTGTTTTACTATCATTTGCTCATTTTGAGCGTGCTGACGTTAGCTTTTAGCTCAGTAAAATGTAGTGCCATGAAGCCACCAGCAAGGATATAGGCTCAGTCTTTTCTAATTTTCATTCTAAAATCAATCACAAAGTTTAGCTAAATATACTAAATCCTTATGATAAAACATATTTCCTCTTTAATTGTGATCGTTCATACCAATACCAGAATTGAATAGGACAACTGTACTGGAGAATTAAGAAACAAAAACCAAGTCTAAACCATTTAAAAACTGTCAGTGAAGTCATAGAGTTACAGTGAAAAAAGTAAAGATAAATGATCATTGTTTTTGTCCTTTGCACATGGAGTAGGTTGTTGCAAAAGTGGATTGTACTCGAACTTCATCTGTTATTGTTCGATGGTGCTTAAGTCTATGGCCCTACGACTCAAATGTTTATCATGCTGAAAATACTATGGATCAGCTAGGATCTCAGAATCGACTAAAACCCTAACCCCTTCGCGTGTCTGCAGTCCGGACCATCCATGTCATCACAGCATCGGCGTGCTACATGTGCACAAGGTCAGAGGTTAATGCAGTAACTCTGTGGTCGACCACTGAGCCCCTGTTCAGCTTTTCATCCACCGTAGACCGTGAACCATGTGGGTGGCTGTGAGAAGCCGAGCCACTCATTAGAAATAACCTTCCACTTGACCTTGCTGGTAAAAACTCTTAGAGCCAATGGTTAATCTAAGCTGAATGAAGCTGCTCTCTGAGGACCCGGGCGTTGCAATAACAGCCTTAATCAAGGAAATGAAACAAACTGAGAGGAATTTCCCATTCTGTTTCATCATTTCAGATAGTGTCTTTGTGCTGTTTTTTTTTTTTTCGCTCTCACAAAAACAACTCAATCATATTTGGATGTATAAAATTCAACATCTTTCACATAAGCAAGGCAAAGGAATCTCTGAAAAACTTGAACTTTGTGTTACCTCTCTGGCATGTGTTTGCTCATATTCAGTGAATGCTGCTTGCATGAATTTATCAGTCACGGTGAATCAGCTCAGAGGAAATCGAATCATTTTAATATTTCATCTCCCAGCACATGCCAACAAATCTTGCTGGTACTGACAATAAATGATGTGTAAAGTACTCTTTGAGGAGGAAGTCCAGTTTGGTTTGTAAGATTGCTTTAAAGGACCAGTGTGTCAGGTTTAGAGGTTCATATTGGCAGAAATGGAATATAATAGAGTAATTATGCTTTCTTTAGTGCATAATCACCTGAAAATAGGAATTGTTGTGTTTTTGTTACTTTAGAATGAGCAGTTTATATCTACATAGGCAGGGATCCCTTTTTTTGTGGAGACTGACATGTTGCACCACCATGTTTCTACAGTAGCCCAGAACGGTCAAATCAGATACCACAGATACGGCCAATTTCATTTCTGTGTTGGTCACCATAGTCAGAGGCCCAGCTGCAATGAGCAGCACCGGAATAACACTGTTTGTAACATTAAAGTGCCTTGTTAAATGTTTCTAGCCGTTAAAATCACTGGATCCGTTTGTTTCAGAGAGGAAGGGACTTTCGTGGATGGTCTTGGTCTTTTGATAATTATATTGACATCATACCACCTTTTACTACAGTGTAAATGCACTTATCTGTCACAGACATGAGGAAATACAAATTTACATGTTTTACTGAACTTTTCCTGTTTTTGTTTCAAAATAAAAGCCCTTTGACAATTTTTCCATGAACAGAATCCCTTCAGTTGTTGACACATGGCATTTTACTGTGAAACATTTGGGGGACCGTCTTGTTGACAATGCAGTAGCTTGCACGGCTTCATAAATGACTGGAGTATGTGCTTTTAATTGTGGAAATACATGAGTTATAACAGCAGGCAGTTCTGCAGCAGTGCTGCAACAACAAATGCTGCCAGTGCGATGTGGCCTGGGCATAACCTGTGGGACATGTGATGCACATGGCATGCAGAGCATCCTCATTACAGCGTCTCCAGTGTGAAGTTAATCGAAAGATGACGGTCCATATTTTTGACAGTATTCAGAGTCACATTATCGAGGTTTGTAAATACCCTGGTACACTGTAATACCGTGATACCGCCCATGCCTAATGTCAGTCACTACAACTCTGTTTTGACAGGCAAGGCGGCATTTGAGAATGAGGTGGTATGGGTATTAGAAGTGGGATGGAATCCTCGAGTTGTGTTTCTAGCCTTCTGGTGAAAATAGGTCTATATTCACTCTCTTTTAGGTCTGTTTTGGTCTCCACCAACTCACAAGGGAAGTATGTGTCTGTATGTGTCACTACATTCACCAGCTACTTGGTAATTTTGTCTGCCTGCTGTTTAGTGCTGGACAGGTAACATAAAGTGCGTCTGTAGAGGTTTTTTGCTACCAGCCGCAGTGAGAAACGATGTTGACGGGAGCAGTGAGAGTGACAGTAAAATTGTTTTCCGTAAAACCAAAAAAACTTCTGTAAAGCTGAAGAGAACTGCAGAGTCAGTTGATTGCTGTCTGTGGTTTCATCACTAAGAGCAACCTCTTTCACATAACACAGTCATTTCATCAATAATTAATAGAAAAAGTTTGATTATAGCAGCTTTAAACTCCAAAAAAAGAAGCCAGAACTTTCAAAGCAACTGCAAAAAAAAAACCTGCTGCAGTTTTTACGCAGCGGGCAATCGGAGGCACGTGTACTGTTGTTTCAGGCAGTTACTAGACTGTTCTACACTGTGTCCTTGTCTGCAGCAGACTGTCTCCCTGTATGGGCCGAGAAAGAGGCGAGGACACTGCCCTAGCCGCTTCTAAGAGTTACCGCCCCAGCATGCACAAACTGTCTAGAGTCACGACGGGGGGGAAGACGGGACATGAATCCTAATGGGAGAAGAGAGAGAGCAGTGGATGGGAGATAAAAAGAGAGAGGGAGAAAGGAGGAGGATAAATAAGACAGGGTTAGACAGTGAGAGTCAGTTGGGGTTGCAGAGCTGCCCATCTGCAATAAGGTCCCACCCATGCAAATTCTGCTGCAGTAGCAAACCGATCAGACTGCAGAGAGGAGTTAAGAGACAGATCAGAAAGGGGGGGGGGGGGGGGGAAAGAGCAAAAAGACGAGGAGAGAGTGAAAACAAGAAAGATGGAGGAGAGAAGTGAGTGTGACAGAGAAAGTGTTGGAGGGACTGTGACATCAATAGAGCTCGCTTGCCCCTGATCCAGGTCCCTATCTGGCCTTCTGCTCTGGAGAAAGCCAAACTAATTTAAGGAAGGAAGCCCCCTTGGGATTGGGGGGAAGGGCTGGCACGAAGCTGCCAGGACGAACAGGATGGCGCCTGATGCTTTCTGCACAAATGCGACGCGGCTTCCTTCCCACGAGCCTCCTGCCCCCGTATGGCCCTGCCTCGGCTCATCTGCCCAGGGCCGGGAGGAACAGGAGGAGGCACGTGGATGGACGGGACGATGGGGGAAGCAAGAGTCAAGGGGAAAATGAGATGGAGGAGGAAAGGTGTCAGGGAAGTGATGCGGGAGAGATGTTGATGATGGGAAGGAGGGGAGGGAGAGAAAGCCACTGCAGCTCCTTGACAATCTGGCAAGTTATGAAACACTTTGTTATGTAAAAACGGAGAGAAGAAAGAAAGAAAGTGGGACAGGGTGATGAGACTGTGAAATTTCCTCCACCAGTTTCTTTGGTTCATCTTATCTGACTCCGTCACATGCAGAAGCATTGTCAGACATCATAGACAGCCGAGGACCAAAAACAAAGGCTTCACTAGATGGCACACAATCACCATCACAAACAAAATTACCCAGTCTGGACCTGAAGCGACCGTTTCCTCGCCTTTACAGCTACGGTTATTAGGCTGTTAACATTTCCATTAGGTCTTATTTCTGTGCTGATTTGGCTCCCGTTTGCCGTTATGGCTGTTTGATATGGCTGTTTGGAGGTGGCCATCAAAGGACAGGCTTAATGCCAGACTGTTTCTGTCCACTCAGAGTAGAGCCAGGCAGACAGACACAGCTGGCTTAATAAAGCCTAATGTCACCGTGTTTGCGCGTGTGTCATAGAGTGTGTGTCAAACAGATACTATCCCAGTGATACTCAACTTACAGCCTGCGGGCTAAATCTGCCCCCCGATAGGATGCATTTCCTGATTTACAATTTTAAAAAAAAATCCCAGAAACGTCCTAAAATTCTAGAAACATCCTAAAATCTTGGAGAAGTGCTAAAATCCTCAAAAAGTCCTAAAATCCTAGAAATATTTTAAAATCCTAGAAACGTCTTAAAATCCAATGATTGTCCTAAAATCCAAGAAATGTCCTAATATCCTAGAAACATCCTAAAATCCTGGAAACGTCCTAAAATCCTGGAAACATCCTGAAATCCTAGAAGTGTCCTTATATCTTAGAAAAGTCCTAAAAACCCGGAGGAGTCCTAAAATCCTAGAAGTATTCTGAAATCCTGCAAGAAACATTCTAAAATCCTGGAAACATCCTACAATCTTAAAAACTCCCTTAAAATCCTAGAAACATCCTAAAAATGACTTAAAATCCTTTAGACGTCATAAAATCCTATAAATGTCCTAAAATCCTAGAAACATGTATAGGGCTGCTGCAACTGGCCCTTGGCCTCCTGTCATTTTGCAAAATATTCCCCCAAGCAAAGCAAGTTGAGTATCCCTGCCCTTCCTTTACCACCCAACCTCAAAACACACACACCCGACCCAAAACATGCTGCTGCTAAATGGAACATTAAAGCCTTTCTAATCAGACTGCAAGCTGGCGCTGGTGCCAATCCAAAAACTTAGAGAGGGGAAGCCAGAGAGCGGGAAGAAGAAAGGGAACGCAGGGGAAGAAGAAGAAGATAGAAAAACAGGAATGAAAGAGTGAGAGAAATAGCGCGAAATAGAAAGTCACACTTAAATGAAAGCCGTTTCACACTGACAGAACAGTGACTGACTGCAAGATCATAGAGCAGATGAATAATGAAGCTCCAAACACTGCACAAAGACGTGACTCAACGGCAAATCCTCAAATGAGACGCTCGTCAGTAACAAACGACAAATGACTTGTGTTTGGTTTGAAAATAACTTGGGAGTTAGGTAACAGCAGTGTTCGATCCAGATTTGTTGTTCGGTTGCCCAGCCGGCGCTGCCAGCTCTTCAGATAACAGTTAAGCTGGACAGACATCTTGTAGCTTAAAAGCTTCCAGTGATGAGCTCACGAAGGTCAGGATTTAAACGCAGTGAAGATTTGTTTACTATATGCACATGCTGTTGCAGTTTGGGGAGCTGCAGATTGCATGTAACTGGATTACTGTTATCTGAGTACTAAAAAAAATGGTAAATATAAGCCTTTATAAGTGTAACTGATCCGAGGCAGCACACAGTGAGCAGTTCTCTGCTCTCTCTGGCTCTCTGCAGCATCCTGATAGATGGAGTTTGAGGGCGTCTCCCCACCCACGGAGACACCCTGCTGTCATAAAGCATCATGAATCACATTTATATTCTCTCTGGACCATTAGCTAACACTTACTTTCACCCTCATATTTGATCTGGTAATTATAATATCAGATAAGTAATTGGTCATTTAGTTATATATTTGGTGTTGAGGAGGACTGCAAGATATGGCTTAAACCTCTAGAGAAAGCTTATTCTTATAATGCAGAATCTGTAGGCAACAATATAAGATTTTGGCATCAAAAGTGTTCTGTTCCCTTTTGTTGTTGAAGTCGTATTGACCAATCATATTTGCGTGGGCTTTGGTTGCCTGCAGTAAATAGTCTGTGTGGAGAACAAAAGAGTCTGAATGCATTGGCCAAAATGCAATCTTGGGAACCCATCAGCTATAGTCTGACAGTGATTTAGGTTTTTATTAACTTTTTCATACGCAGATATCCGTTTACAGAGATTAGCCGAAATGTTGTCTGGACCTGTCTGAAGTTGCTAATTGAGCGGCACATAGAGTGGCACATAGATTAGGCCTGGAGTTCCAGATATCTGCTGGCTACAACCATAGACTGTATAAAATAATTAATGTAGAGATTGTGATGTCACCTATTGGTTTGTGGACTGCTGTTTTGAAGCCTCGAGTTTGGCTTTTCAGCAGTCACCGTGTTTTTTGGAGCAAGAAGTGACCGTATTTGGATGAAAGGGTGGAGTTGTGGATGAGTGTGAGGTGACTCTTATATATGTGTAGATTTGGGCCTGAATAAAATCTATAGGGGGGAGTTATATAAAATCCACCCCCTATACTGTTGTCATGAATGTTGAAATTAGCTATACAGACCAAAACCATTTTTATTTCTCCTGTAAGGTTGGGTCTAATATTGGGGTCTGTGAGGACTTACAAAGACAAAAAGAGGCTAATCATAGTTTTTTGGTCATCAATCTGTAAGCTGTACTCAACAAATGCTACAAAACAATATCATTTTACATTATCAAAGAAATTATTATTTTCAATATGAGCTGATTAGGCAGAATTTGTGGTTATTTCTGGTATGGATGCCAGTGTTTTTAAAATGCAGGTCTCAGAGCTCCACTTAAAATATTCTAATAATAATTTTTCATAAAAACATGAAATGGTATCACTGAATTTATTTTTGTGATCAAAATTCTATTTCGTTTGTGCAGTCTAATCAAAATGATCAAAGTATAATAACAAATTGTATATACATAGCAGTACTATATGTGCCCTTGGATACTCCAAAAGGAAATATACCTTATATACCCTTACCTAAATAAACCTTTTTTTTTTTCCAAACCCTTCCCTCCCCTCCCCACTGCGACTGGCTTATACAGACCTGTGATGTCAAATAATTTTAAATAAATAAACAACAACACAGAAATAACGATGAAAACTACTATCAAGCAAAACAATTGTAGATGTAAATACATTTAATGGTTATTGCTGAAAAAAATACATGCATGCATAATATTGAAAATGGGGGTTGATATTATTAAAATCTTTAGTATATTTATTATAACTTTAAAGGTCTGATCCATTGAGTCTACCTTGATTAAATTATATAATGCAGATCCAAAACCCTCTCTGCATATTCCTGCTTAACTAATCACACCTAATAAAGCCAACACACTGGAAAACTGACAAGCTGCAAACCTGCCAAAACAGACCTCTCCCTGTCCACCCTATCTCCCAGAAAATGACCCAATGAGTGATCTCTCATGCACTCACTGTGTCATAATGCCTGCTCTGGACTGCAGCCACGCTCTGCCGTGTGCACCTCTATTTTCCAGTGATAGCGTCCGATTCCAAATTTATCCCTTCTGATATCTTTCTGCTCCTCTCGCTGCTTCTATAGTCCAGAGACACATGCAGAAACATGACACACACGCACTTATGTATACACACTTTTGGGAGGCTCAGAGCTCATTTGTGCTCGGGTTCCCTCTCCCTAAGCAATATAGATGGTTCAATATCATTTTGCCCCGTGGATAAATATTATCATTACGTGCAGAATCGATGCCAAAAGACAAATGATTCCCTAATCGAACCACCTGACAAACAAACGCGCTCAAGCAGCTCATCAAAGAATAGATTAAATGGGGAATCATCATCATGAAGTATTACAGAGAATACGCTGTACAACTAATAGGATGTATGGTTTAATGCTTATTAACCCTTTGAAACCTGGCTTAAATTTCTTTCAAGGGCATTAGAGCAAAAAGGCAATGAGCAAACTTAGCAAGAAACATGACCTGAAAATAAGCAAAAAAAAAAAGTAAAAAACAAAAACAAGAAAAAGACTGTAAGAAAGTGCCAAGAAAAAGAAAAACAAGTTTTTTTTTTATCTGTAACACAGTTACAGATATAATGTAAACATATAATTTTGTGACTATTTTTATCTATTTTTTTGATAATGTCATATAATCCCCCCAGCTAATTTTTAGATTGTTGCTTGTCACCTTTAACATTTCTTTTTTTTTTTTTTTTGCTATTTGGGGGTAATTTCCTTTTTCTTGTGTATTCAAAATAAATCAAACCAATAATCTCAGGTTCCAGAAGTGTAGATGCATGTGAAAGGCATCTGAATGCAGCACAAGAAATGTGTATCCAGCTTTTAAAGGGTTAATATTTCCACTCATGATACCTACAAGGTCATCTCTCCTCGCTGAGGGGTCCTACAGGACACCCTGCGCTGCCTCTAATGTTATCAACAATATGCAGCACGTTTGCCATTGGCTATTCATCTCCCCAGCACATGCACAGGTTGAGGTCAGCCTGAGCCTGAAATTTGTCCTTCAGAGCACTTGAGGTTCAAATTTTCCTGGTAGCAATATGCTCAAAAATGCTCTGACATGTTGCTTAAGGTTTACGTCATTCCACCGTGGCACCAGAGGCCTGTGTAAATAATGCCTTATGTTTCATGCATCCCTTTGCTAACATTGTCACATGTAGTCAAGCCTGTTTGGAGGAACACACTAGCAGGACCTTGGCATCACAGCACTGGCTGTCACTGCACATGGCTGTTTACACTGCTTCATCAAAGCAGCGCTTAGATGCTCCTTCACTGAGCAACGGCTTGAGAGGGAGAGGGGAATACATGCATAATCCATTGCTGGGGTATTTACAGTGTGCATGTGTGTGTTTGTGTGTGTGTTTGTGTGTGTGTGTGTGTGTGTGTGTGTGTGTGTCTGCGTGAGAGAGACGGAGCCTGCGTGTGCTCTTACATAAACCCTCAGTGACATGGCAGGCAACAACAGAAACTTAGCCAGCGCACTGCTGTAGCTGCTACTGCTTCCAAGCCTGCAGGGTCTGCTCTGATAGAAAACACACACACACACACACACACACATACACACACACACACACACACACACACATACACACACGCACACACACACGCACACACACATGCACACACACACATACGCACTCTCTCCTCTGCACTGTAAAATGCATTTTTAATCATCCTCTTGTTATTCTCAGATAGGCATCTGCTGTGATATCTTTGTCACCAAAGGTAAGCAATTTAGCAGCATTTTATTCCTGAGAATATTTTTAACAATCACGAAACTAAAATTAGCCCTTCACTTTTTTTCCAAGTTAAAATCCTTAAAATTCCATAAGTCAAACCACATTTTGCATACTATGCAGGGGGAACATTTTCTCTGCAGCGGCCATTCAGTGTCTGACTCCTTCATTTCCCACACTGGATTCAGACTGCCTTCACGCACACGAGGGATTCACAGCAAATGATGCATGTATCCAGCCTTACAGTTAGTCATGTTTGTCACTGAGATCAGTCATTCACTGTTCACTCTGCTACAGCCGCATCAAATCTGCTTGCATTACCATTTCACACTGCTGCTGCATCACATTTAAAACATCAGACTGGCCAGAGACACAGTGGCTCTTATTGTGACACAGGACAGACACAGGAAATGTGATCACGCTGAGTGTGATTGTTTACCAAAAATCCGACATTTACAGTAATTTTTTTGTCGGTGGGTCATTTTTAATTTTTTCAAATAGGTGATGGAACAGTCAGGAGTCGCTGTGAGCTGTTAGATAAAAGGCTGCAAGTGATCCAAATCTTTAGCAAGGTAACTAGTTTAAGTGTCCTGCTGTTGTGTGATAAAATATGCCGTTTTGTGCAGCATGAAATTAGATTGCAGTTGTTTGCAGCATAATAGAAAAAGACAGTGACTGATGTTCTTCATTAAAAAAATGTGAGTTTGTTTGGCTGCACTGTAAACACATATGCCAATTGCTTATGACAGCTGCTCAAGTAGCATTTATGGTAGTATCAGACTGCACCTGTCGTTACCATGGAAACCACTGGTGTCCCCAAATCAACCAAGAATAATAAGTAACTTACATGTACAATCACTATCACTCTATCAAATGATTCCCAACAGTAAAACTGAAGTTATTTTCCTTTTTCTTCCTGAGAAAATTCAGTAAAAGTAATTAATAATTTGGGTTTCCTATGATAGAGAAGGAATGACCTGCCTTCTCTCCCTCTGATTGGCTGGTACTCTATGTCTTTGTTGGTTGGACTGGTTAGGCTGAGCAAAGAGGAGTGAATTTGGTTAGGGTTAGGATAAGAATGTCAGGGTAAGCCAGTCTGAGGCATAGTAAAGCAGAGTAAGGTGGGTGCTTCCTCCAGGCTAGGGCGGGCATTGCAATGATATGATATTGATAACGTGATATAAGATTAGAAAGCGTCTTAGATTTTGGATATTAGATAACAATGTAAGTGTTGTATTTTCCTGGTTTTAAAGTGTTAAAGTGTTGTATTTTACTGGTTTTAAAGGCTGCATTACAGTAAACTGATGTACTTTTCTGATTTTACCAGACTGTTCCAGCTGTTCTATTATTTGCCTTTAGTCATTATATCCACATTGCAAATAATTATTTTTCAAAAATCTCATTGCACCAGGGGTTAAAGCACAGGTATTTGGTTAAAAATATTGTGATATTCTCCTTATTGTCCAGCCTTAGTTCAGGCTAAAATACTTTTCAGTTGCTCTTTGAATTCTCTGAGTAAGATTGTTATGAAACAGATTGTATGTTCTGTGTTGTATGATGGTTCTAGCCTGATGTTTTACATGGTATTTATCTCTATATTTACATATTCTCATTGTATATATTGTAAATTGTGTATATTCTACTGTAGATGTTAGTATTTCTTTACTATCCCTACAGTCACTGCGTCTTTAATTTGTGGTGCACTTACACCGAGAACTACATTTCCCTCGATCTTTAGCTACACAAGACACGAGTTTAAGTGATTGCCACAGGTGCTCTGGATTTAGGCTAATCAAGTCATGTGCATTTAAGCTTTGCAATACCACAACCTCTTGCTCCCTGTGTCTGCCTTAGAAAAGGTCTCCTAAACAAAAGCTTGCATTGAACAGGTTTTTGCACAGATTGAGGGTGCGGGTGCTTTTTTTCCTGCTTAATTTGATGCTCCATAGCTCCAGCACCTCAGCTGAGTTTGTTTCCTGGGTAAGCAGTGTTTTTTTTTCTCCATTTTTAAAATTACCTGAACTCAAGGCTCATACAGACTGATGCTGCATTCATGCAAGGTCAGCAGAATGAAAGAACCGTAAAAAACACCCATTGCCCCAGTGTTAACCTTGGAGTCACACCAGATAAATAGCCTAAAATAGCTACTTTTGTAGAAGGTTCGATACCAAGTGAAACTAGATACAAACAGTGTATATCCAATTAAGTTAGCTGTATCGATTGTGTTAGTGTTAATATTGGATTTTACTGCCAGTGATGCTGAGTGCATCTGAGGCCATTCTGCCAACACTTTGTAGACAACCTCTGCAGCAAGTTTTAACAAGTGGAAGATATGGTCGGTGTCCTGTTTGAAGGCTGGCGTGGATGTCTTTTTCCCACTCGGCTGCTTGCGAGATGCTACAATGAGGCGAATGTGGCAGGCATCTGTCTGTGGCTACTGCTGCGTAATCAGACTGCATTAATACACATGTGACCTTTGTTTACAGTCAAGGTCTGTGAGATTGCTTTGGTCTTGAGGGATGAGCCTTCGATTCATGGAGACAATAGGCTTTCAAGAAGAGCGGCCACTTGATCAAAACATAAACCACAGATGATAAATGTAACCAGCACTGGTTATGTGTGTGTGGGGAGCAGACACTGAAGGGTGGGAGCCCTCTTGTCTGACATCGCATGCTGCAGATTGACCAAGAGGATATTCAGCCTGCTTTGTATGGTTGACTAGATATCCCCGCCGCTGTCAATCATGAATGATTGTGTGCAGCTGATTCCTGGAGAGCACAAAATCATTCAGCGGGTGATTTAAGAGGAATTTGGAGCAGACCTGTCCCTGACCTTGGTTTATCTGTGGTTACAAAACACCCATCTGGCAGCACTAACTCTGCACGAGGAGTGTCAATAACAGCACAACAGCAGATGGCACTATTGAGTGTGGAAAAGTATTTCATGCCTCGGGGGATGCTGAGGAAAATAGTTATTGGCATTAAGAAGGACTTTAGTGGAGAGGAAGACTGCATTAAAATACAACATATGTAAATTCATTACAACTACAACAACTGCAACTATTTGTTCTGGTGCTAAACCAGGCTAAAAAATGTTGTATTTATCAGCAGAAGAAAATGTCACGTCTGACTGGTGCATTCCACCAGTGCCATTTTTCTGCCCGATCTAAATCAGAAACAGAGAAGCAGCCAAGCAGGACACGAAGCAGAGTGTGACTCACTGCTGGCTACCCAGTTTGGCAGGTAGACCTGAGGGCTACCCTCTGCTCTTTGTGACGCAACTCAAAGCGAGGCACACTAACAGAGAAAAAGGGAAGACTCGCTCGCTTTATCTTCACTTGCCAGTGGTGTGTCCACAATGGCTCGTCTCTAAAGTGCTTGGCATGATAAATCCACAGCAGCTTGTGCAGTTTGAAGCCACCTTTTAAAAAGCTTATAATCGGCCTGCGAGCTTCTCCCGCCTCAGCCGGGGCCAAAAGACAGCGCCGGAGGGGGAGAGTGAGACGTAGCGACAAAACACCACACGGCGAAACACCACCATTTTCTTTAGCGATAAATTACTTGTGTATAACCCGCTGACATGTTTGTTTTGACAGATTATGTCGAAGCATTTAATTTTAAATCTTGGCCAAAATGCTCCATTAAAACCAAAGTATGTTTGGACTTTTTTTTTATATCCTTTGCTGTGTTAGCAATAGTCAGTTAGTAGAGAGATCTGGGTAGGTCAGGGATATGGAATATTAACCCTTTGAAACCTGAGCAAATTGGCTTGATTTCTTTTAAAAACATGAGAGGGTGATGGTCATCTTAGCATGCAATGTCCCAAAAATTTGCAAGAAATTAGTGAAAAATATATATTTTTAAAAAGTAGTTTTCTGGACATTTTTCTTTTGTGTTTTAATATCTAATAATCCATCCCTAACTTTCAGATCATTTTTTTGATCTTGTCTTTTTTTGGCAATTGTGGGACATGTCTTGCAAGGTTGCTCATTATGTTTTTTTGTGTTTTTGAAAGAGATGTTACACTTTTTCTCAGGTTTCAGAGGTTTAAATGCTTGTGAAAAGCATCTGAAATGCAGCACAAGAAAACTGATGTTGATCCAAGTGTTAAAGGATTAAATCATCCATATTTTTTCACTACATCTTAGCCTGCATGTATGCATAAACTATAGGTTCAAAACTTAATAAAATACAAAAATGTGAAATTATCGGTTATAATGGTATCAGCCACGACAAGCAGATAATTATTGATCATCATTATCAGCGGGGAAAAAAAATCATATTTTGCATCCCTTGGCTAGAGTATGCATCATATTTACATTGTGCCTCCACCCTACAAGACTCATCACACCTCCTTGGCTCTTCCATCTCAAGCATAAATCCATCATTCATGGCTGCTCAGTCATATCTGAAATTCTGAATCTGCATGCAAACACTCATGTGCCTGTGCTCCCTGCTGCCTCAAAATTACTTCCATCTGACTTCATGAGAGATTAAACACCCACAACATGTCTAAATAGTTTATATCCAAATGGATAGGATCTGAATCTAAAGTGCATGCAAATATAGATGCATCTGTATTCTCATGACAAAGGGGCTCTGAAGTCACAGACAGGCTTGTGACCCATTTTAACAGCACCTGCATTGCCAACACTTTGTAGTTCTGCCAGCTGACTGCTGTAATTAATTAGCAGTGCTCTGATTTTGTTGTGCATGGTATTAATGTGTTGCTTTAAGATCAACAGTACCAGCTTCACTCTTTCCCTTTGTCTCTATCCACTTCTCACAGGTATCTGCACCTCGCTCACACTCATGACAGTTTGCCTGAGGGGGGTCTGTTTGGCACAAAATGCCCACTTTGTTTCTCTTTTCCCATAACCCCCCCTGTCTCTTGTACTTTAGATCAGCTATTCTCAACCAGTGGTGGACCAAACAGTACCATTTAGTGAGCTGTGGAAGTACTGCCGAATGTTTAGATAAAATAATAATTTCATTTTATTTTTTATTTTATTTACAAAGCTAGTATTTTTTATCTAATTTCTCAAGAATTAAAATTAAAAAAAAAACCAAAACACACCACACCAATGATTTCAATGCTGATGCAGTACCTAAACTTAACAACTGCTTCTGTTTATTTTCATTGTGGCTATGTCCAGAATAGCCTCCATAATCAGATGCTTCTGATCAACTGTATTTGGAGAAACAATCTCCCTGTATAACTTCATTTGGGAATCTGGCAGCCTTATTATCTGACACACTGTACCCATGGGGGATGGCATTCAGATGCTGCTGATTAACAGACACTCTCTACATAACCACAAATGGATTTACACAACTTTACTAATGTGTTTATCTGACTGTTCAAATCATATAGAAGCAGTTATGACACCATCTAAGCTGTGACAAGAGCTGTAATGTCATTAGTATCATTTTGTGGCCGAACAAGCCTTCAGCTCTCATTGCTTTAATGGTTTTGCTTCCGTAGCTGTCCTGTATTCCTGTCCTTCAGTTTGGACAATTGTTTCAATCCGTCAGGTGGTTAAGTCATGTTAAATTATACTGATTGAACAGCTGGGTCAGTGAAAACAAATGGCAAGAGTGCTAAGAACTAAATGTCAGAACAAAATCTGTCTCTCAGCTCTGACTCTCTAGACTTTAATAGGGAGGCAGTTATTTTGGGAAATGGTCTATTGCTGTGACTGCAATATTGTGCTACCATTGTCAAAAATATCAATATGCCGATAAATATTGATTCTGAATATTTGAAACGGTTTCAGCATTACAGTATTGTTACAGCAGTGCAAGTTGTGGTTTCTCGCTCTCTCTTATAGTAATTGTTTACAAAAGTCATTCTGTGGTTTCTTTGCTATTAGCCAAAAAAAGAAGTGTTGTCATGTTGTAGCCTTGTTATACTTATCTTTTCATTAAAATAAAAAATAGCCCTCAATGTCAATTTTCTCTTTGGTATCCAAAATGGTATTGTATATTGATATTTTTCAAGTTATTATATCGAGGTTAGAAATTTCTGGATCATGGTAACACTGTATTATTTTTTCATTTAAAGATGGCAGTGTGAGAATAAGGAGTAAAGGGTTTAACTGAGTTAATTCCTTTCCTGAAGCTTTTTTTATGCTGTTGACAGTTGTCTCTCTGGTACTTATTCCAATATGAGGTGGGAATCAGAGTGGCAGAGGCAAAGAGACTTCTACAATCCTGGGGCATAAAAGTCGTCATGAGTGGACCCAATGCTTAACCCTGAGGAACACCCAGATAAAACAGTTAGAGGTTTCACAGTGTAGAATTCCTTCAGTGATCATGGGAGGGATCTCAGTAAAACTAGTTAACAGTGTGAAGGCTGATTAGTGCTACTGATGAACAGTTATTTAAAAAAAAAAAAAAAATCTTGTGCTTCTTCCATGTTTCCTTTAAAGAATTAGCTCCACAATCTAGAAAAAAGTGTTTATTTTCATTCTTGTGAGTTGCAGAAAAAAACTGATGCCAGTCTAATGTCTCTACGCTAAATATTAAGCAGCAGCAGATGCTTAGCTTAGCCTAACATAATAACCTGAAGTAGGGCTAAAACATCTGGCCTGGCTCTGTCCAAAGTTTATTGAATCTGCTTGACAGCACCTCTATGTTTTTTTTTCTTCAATTAAGGAGTTATATCCTATTTGTTCAGTTTGAGTCTCTAGAAAGTCACCTGTTGGCCAAGAAACATTTCCAGCTCAAACTCCCCACAAGTCGACCTAAACTATACAACTAAACTTTTACATCTGTTTGTTTACAGATCAATTTGATTTTGTTGTTTGTTGTTAAGAGCCAGGCCAGTGTTCCTATTTTAATTTTTTATGCAGAGGTAAGTGAACTCTCCCCTGATTCATATTTAGCAGTCAAACATTAGATTGATATTAATAAACTCATTTAACTCTTGGCAGGAAGGCAAATAAGCTTATTCCCATAAATGGTAAACTATTTCTTTAACTGTCAATATGGTGGGCCATACTTCTGATAAAAATATATAACACAATACAAGATAGTGGGAAAGACAGCAACAAATGAGAATGACTATAAATGGCAAAGAAACCAAGAGATTGAAAAAGAAGGCACAAGATAAGGAAAGCAGGAGGGAAAGAAAGGGAAAGCCAGGCTCCTAACCTAATAATGTCCTACTCCACAGCACTACAAGCTGGGCAGAGGAGGGCCACTCCATTGATTAACAAGGCCCTTTCTATTTACAGTCTTTGAATAATGCAAGACAGCCTGGCTTGACCTTGAATGCATATTTGAATGCAGTTTTTCCTCTTTCAAACTCCGTGCTTACTAATTTGGAATATGTTCAAGTATTGCTTGGATGGAGACAGACGAAAACTGGAGCTGGAGCCAAGATATACCTGCAGAGTCATTTGTCCGAGGAATTATTGCCGATTGTAACCTTTCCCATTACAGACAAAAGCCAGGTGTTAGTTGTTTTTTGTCAAGTGGGAAAGAGGTGTAATGGGGTTAGAGAATTTGGACCACAGTGACAATGGCAAGCTTCAGTTTAAAATGCACAACTCATTAAAAATATTTTTTTACAATAAAGAAATAATGGAAATAGATGAATAACAAGTCATAAACTGTGTATTGTGCTTTAGGCTGCTTTCTGAATCACTGAAATAGGGCTGAAACGATTCCTCGAGTTATTCGAGTAATTCGATTACTAAAATGCGTCGAGGCAAAATTTTCTGACTCGATGCTTCGTTTAAGCCACTTCCGCTTTTGATGCCGACATCTGTGCAAATTGTGGAATGCAAAATGGAGACGGAGACTGACGGAGACGAGCGACAGGGAGAGCAAAGAAAACGACGTAAACTGTCGAAAGTGTGGGACCATTATAAACTAAATCGGGCGAAAAACACAGTACAATGCGTGCACTGCAAAACAGAATTAGCTTTCCATAATAGCACTTCTTCAATGCTACAGCACCTGAACCGAAAGCACCTGCCGTACGCATCAAGTTTGCCGAGCGGATCCAACAGGTAGGTCTAATGTTAATGTCACGTTCACAAAAGTATTTAATTTAGATCAGTGATTGCTAGTATAGATTACGGCATGTAAAGAACATACACGTAGCTAAATAATGGCTGATTAACTTAAATAATTGTAGTGGCCACATAGGGAGGCATTATGTGAAAAAGTGTATTAGTGAAGTGCTGTTAGAAGATTACACAGAAAATAAAATGCTAGTTACTTTACGCTTCATTCACGTTATTATTATGATTGTGCCACATAGCATACACTCTCTCTCTTTCTGTCTCACACACACACCACACCAGAGGTTGTCAGACCTGGTCATTGTCTGTTATTTATTTGTTTAGGTATATTATATTAACGACAATATATTGGGTTTATTAATGTTATTTGTATTGCAGAGAGTAGGGTCATCAGTTGTAGATCACACCATAATATGTACATTAACCATTAATTTAGGCCTAGTAATCAATGAATAAATAACAAAATTAATTATACTCTACTACTTTTTTTTCCAGTAAGATTTTGGCAGAAAAACATGGATGGGCATCAGTGCGATGTGCAGGACACACGCTGAACTTGGTGGTGCAGGGCGCTCTGAAGAAAAACCAGGCTATCTCTAAGTGTGTAGCTGCTGCAAGATGCCTTGTTGAACACTTTAAGAAGAGCGAGCTAGCATGCAGCAAACTAAAGGATAAGCAGCAGCAAATGGGCACACCATTACACATGCTGGTGCAAGATGTAAGTACTCGCTGGAACAGTACTTTCCACATGCCGTTCAGGCTGCTGGAACAGAGATGGCCAGTAACTGCTGCATTATCTGACCCAGCAGTGACACCAAGAGGAAAACACTACCTTGATCTCAAGCCTGAACAGTGGGATGTGATTCAGGAGCTGAACCAGGCCCTTGAGCCATTTGAAGGAGCAACTGTGTTTCTGAGTGGGCAAGAATATGTTACCCTCTCTGCACTTCCACAGCTTGTGCAAAGTCTTAAGAAGTCCATACAGACTCCAGCCTTTGAGACTGCACCAGTCAAGTCATACCAAACTGATGTGACAGAACAGATCACAGCAAGATGGCAAGGACTATCTGTATTTCAACCTGAATCAAACCATGTCCTACTTGCTGCTGCTTTAGATCCCAGGTTTAGGAAACTTAAGTTCCTGTCTCCTGATGAAGTTTTCAAGGTCCAAAGCACAGTACAAACCATGGCACTTGTTGCCAAAAAGGAAGCGAGGCAGAAGAATGCAAGTGATATTGGGTCTCCCAGCACAGCACAAGACATGCCAGTAACACATCAGGGGGATGTTAAATCATTGCTCAAAAGATACTGGGGTCATCAGACTCAAGCACCAGTGATGAAGAGGATGAGGAGCAGCAGTTGAGTCAAACTGTCCAGAAGGAGGTTTTGATGTACTTTGGAGAACATCCTCTATCCAAGAAGGAGAATCCGCTGTCATGGTGGAAAGCGAATGCACCACGCTATCCAACACTGTCAAAGCTAGCACAGTCCTTCCTGTGTATCCCAGCAACATCTACGCCATCAGAGCGCCTGTTTTCTGCAGCAGGGAATATTGCATCAAAACGTAGGGCGAGCCTCAGTTCTGAGCATGTTGATATGCTTACTTTCCTTCATTGCAACCACAGGCTCCTTTAAAGAGCTGAACACACACACAGACACACATCAGTGTGGAGAAAGACATTTAATGTTTATTATTATGCCTCAGTTTTACCTTTTAATTTTTATTTATACCTTCTTAAAAAGTAATGTGAAATTACTGTTACTATTATTTATTTTTGCACTTTAGAAAAACAAAAAACAAGAAGAGTGTAATGTGGCAATATGTTTAAGTTTTTTTGTCAACTTTTTTTGTCATCTTTAAAATCCAGAATGTGCCAATGACACGTAAATGCACTCTGTTCTTTCTTTAAAGAAGGAGCTACCAGTTCAGTTATGTTAAGTCTGCCAATAAAAATGTTTATCTTAAGAGGAATTGAATTGGTTGTTAATTTAACTGACTTCTATTATTTTCTCTGTCTTGTATTACTATTAAATTAAGCTCAAGTAATTTAATGAAATAAAAAAAAAATAGTATCCGATTACTCGATTAATCGTCAGAATAATCGATAGAATACTCGACTATTAAAATAATCGTTAGCTGCAGCCCTACACTGAAATAAAGAAAAATTCACCTCAGTCATATAATGAAAACATAACTGCAAGCATTAGGTCCTTTGGCTCAGACAGTGCAGTAATGTTGGCAGTAGTGTGGGCTGTACATGTGATGCGTGAATGCACTGTGCATGCAGAGGGTTGTAGTTTTACTGGATTCCTATCTATTGGGACTCGACATGTACCTACGAAAAGTAATGCACCATAATTCGTATTCGTATATAACCCCCATGGGAAGACTGCAATCATGTGACCAATGCAGAGAGTTTGCAGCGATGTACCGGTTTCAAGGTATACCATGATTTGAAAATTGTTGGTTATCAAAGATGTACATTTGCTTATTAAGTTATTGAAAAAAATGCAACCAATCTTATTTGATTTTAGATGTTTTCAAAGGGGCATTACATATACTCCCATTTAAAAAAATAGTATTAAAATGTTTGATCAACTAAAAATAACCGCTTTTTTTTATGCCTTAAAGAGTAATTTTGACTGATAATAATAATTTTGTAATACTATGATTCCATGAAACCGCAATGTTTTTGGAGACGGTTATAATACCATGAAAATCTCATACTGTTGCAGCCCTACATACATGGGGCGCCAAATTAGATCTGTGAACCGTTGTGTGAGGACATGTTGGCTGCTTAATGTAGTGCCTGGTTACAGTTCAATTAAATTGGCATTATTCCAAAATTCCCCACCTTAACTTCCCCTGGAAATTATCCCAAAAGTTTACGACCCTTTGAAAGCCTAATCTTGGCATCATTTTAATAACACATTTTTTGTCGTTATATTTCACGCATAATAGAAATGTAATCAGATTCCTCGAGGGCTATTCTCTCCCTACTTGTCTCCCTTCACATGAAGGTCAGAGGTCGGTCTGATGGGGATTCAGCCTCTCTCTCATTTGTGCCTCAACCCCTTGTTAACCAGTTGAAGGTCATTCTCACTATCACCCCACTGCACTGTGGGATTTAAACCTGCGCGCTGAGACTAATTGCTTTGTGGCCTGTTACCTTCACCATTCGACCATGGTAACTGATTTATTCCTACAGAGGATGTGCTAATGGTTACACGCAGCTCAGTCAGAATATGATTTCCTCCCAGAACAGGCCCTATTATCTTACTTTCTTCATCTAAAAGCTCTCACTACTTTCTTTTTCCTCTTCTCAAAGTGCAGCAGAGTGTGCTAAAAATTGCTAAATAATTCATTTAAAACTTCCTAAGTGAGACATTGCAACGCATACAAGGAGCAGCTGATAGGTCAAAAGCAATTCAGAGTTATAAATTTGTCCATTTGTCTTCCTTTTTGAGTGTATTTATGTGTCTGCTTTCTCTGTTACAGCTCATTTCAGATGCATCTCATCTGCAAACACTGACACAGACACTCTCGGCAATTAACACCAATTTTCTGTTCTGAAAGACGAGAAAACTCACGTAGGGAAAAACCACTGTTTGTCTTTGTGAAAATTACAGTCTGCTTATTCAGTGTCAGTTTCCCCTCCCTCGGTGCTTTCTAAACATTGTAAACCAGTCACTAACATAATAAGTGAGTCATTTTGTCCACAGTTTGTCATTGCCATTTGTCTCACTCAAATCTTCTTAGCAAAGAGTTAGGTTAGGATTGTTTCTATATTTGAGTACAGTGCAACTCATGAAAAGAAGTGTTTTCAAGTGAGCACAAAGTGTTTCATGTCTCTAAAGCACAGAAACAAAATTTCTTGCCTTTCGGGAGAAATTGTGCGCAGAGCTTGGCTCTTTGTGTGTGTGTGTGTGTGTGTGTGTGCCCCCGTGTTGTGACAGCGATTGAGAATGGCATGAGAGCTTCTGAGATGACAAAAGCTATTTTTAGTGTATGGCAGCCACAAGCCCACTTGGACAGAGAGGAAGGGAGGTGAGAGAGGAAGTGGGTAAAAGGGAGAGATGGGAGAAAGAAAAATGAGAGATGAGAAAGGAGGCTGGAAAGAGAAAGAGTGACATATAGTTAGACGGAGCTTGCAGCATCATTACATAACTTCCCAATGCGAGGGGATACCACTTTGTATTTTCAGTCAATTTTTCTGGAGCGACATCACTTTTCTGTTGCTGCTTTCAGACTCCTATCACAAGTATTTAAACATTTGAATCCTGAGCAAATTGGTGTGATTTTTTTTTCCAAAATATGGGAATTTACAAAACATGGCAACTTGATAAGAAATGTTTCACAAATGGCATGAAATTAGTAGATTTAGGAAAGTATTTTTAAAGAGCTAGGGAGACATATCTAGGGGAAAAAAAGAAAAAAGCTAGAGTAAAATTGAGTTTTACAAACAGTTACAAAATGTATAAAGTAGGTTACAGATTTATTATATTTTTTAATGCATTTTCCCCAAGTGTTTTTTCTTCCTTTTTCCTTTTATCTTTCTTTTTTTCTTATTTTCAGATGATTTTCTTGTACTTTTTACTTATTTTTTGCTAATTTTTGGGTCAGTTCTTCTTTAGCTGCTCACTGCCTTCATGTTTTTAAAAGGTATCAAGCCAATTTGCTCAGGTTTTAAAGGGTTAAGCTTTAATCAAATTGTTGGAAGTAAAAAAACACAACTCTGACTGGTGCCTTTTCTCAGACTATAATTTACTGACTTTGATCTAGATACACTAAATACTAAATGTATTTCAAATAGTAAATCCGGGGTGGACTACTGTTATGTTAATATTCGCTACAACTGTCTTTAATTGCTACTATACATGCACATATATTTGTATTTATTACAATGCAGGTAGAAAATAGATAAGGAATAATGTGGTCCTTATTAGATGTAGAGAGGTCCGCAAATTTGGATTAATACAGTCTTGAGTTTTTTTGTATTGTGCTCTCTTAATGGGATTGGAACATGAAGTGGGTAATGTTCCAGCCTGAAGGATGGAAACTGCCTGCCACGATTTAAGATCTGAATCTTTAAAGAAAGCCCTCATTCAGCCTTTTCTTTCCTTCCTAAGCAACTTTGATATGATTCTCTTTTCATTCATCCAAAGCACATTATATTTAAAAAATGTACAAAATTAGTTTATGAATTATTTCTTTTACCTATTTCAGATAAAGCCCGAGCAAAACATTGGCCAGACCAACATTATCAGCTCACTTAGCATATCACAAGTAAATCATATCATATTTATCTATTATTATTATTATTATTATTACCTATTATTTATATTTGCTAATCACCACTTTAGAATTATAAGATTCTATCTGCATTCTGCACAATTCTGAGATATCAAGCTTCAACTTTTTGGATTGCAAATAGCATAAATGATATGAACCTTAATGTCTTTTAAATAAACACTACAAAAATGCATATAACTAACAAAAATCACCTCACATAATGTTAATAAGTTGTCAGAGAATAAAAATATATGAATAACTCTTTGTCAAAGCTCAGATATCAAGTATTGGTAAGGCACTAAAGCCAAGACGAGATGCAATGGATGCAAAAAAGCGAAACTCGCTTGTTTGTGTCCATCACGGAAGCTGAAGTTTTTCAACTTGAGCAAGAAATTTGTGTGGCGCTTTGTTCCAATAGCCTGTCAGTGTTGACATCTAGTTGAGATTCTCCTGACTTTACAGAGATTCAGAAATGAAGGACAAACTGTGTCACTGTTTGTGGGCACAAAGAGCTTCAGTCACCATCAGCACTGCAAAGCAAAGCCATAACGCCACATGTTAAGCTCTGAAAATATACCTGTGTCTTGTGCAAGCTATTTTTGTTGTCTTGGCAAAATGCTCTGAGTAATATGTTGGTCTTTTATTGTGGAAAGTAAAAAACAGAGGGCATGAAGCTGTGATGCGTTACTGATACATTATAACAAGAGGATTTTCCAAATAATTAAAGACTATCTCCAGTGAAAATCAAGCTTTTAACCCTGCCAACATATCTTTATGGTGTTTTTTATACGCAAACAAGATATATCATGAGCGAATTAAGCAGTCATGATTGAGCATTTTTCGCTTTGGAACTGCAGTGTACCAATAATGTTACATAACAAACGTAAGGAACCAGTACCATAAGACTACGGCAAAATCAGGGCTATTTGAGGAGAGGCTGTATTTTGCATTAGCAAATTGTTAGTTGTTTGATAATGTAGTCAAGCCAAAGGCTCATGTTATTACCTGTAACAAGCAGAGGTTTGTGTATTTGATGAGCAAAGTGGTGAGCAGGTACACTCGAGCTGCAGGCGAGCAGCTGAGGGGCAGGGCTAATTTGCATTTTCATAGATCCACGCATACTAAATGAGACAAAGGTGTGAAGTAACATCTAAGCCATTTTAAAGCAGAAATGTTTTTTTTCCATGGAAAAAATCCTCTAAATATGTAATTCTGAAAGATGAGTTTCTAGAGGTTTGATCAACGCTTAAAGAGGAACTTGGAAACTAATTTTCCGTGTCAATGCAGCATCTCTATCATTTCTGTCAGTCTTTTGTCTCCTGTGATCAAGCAACATATGTTTCCACACAGAAACAGGCTGCCAGCCAGATGATGTCAGAGTCCGTCTGTCGCTCCGTTTACCTTCCTGTCATTCTGCCCAGCGATCTGTCTGTCTGTCTGTGTCTGTCTGTCAGCGGAGGTGATCGGGAGTCTCACAGTCAGTGCTGCTGAATGGTCAGTGATGCACACAGACACATACAGTCACACACAAACACGCAAACCAGACACACACTCCACACCCGTCGACAGCAAAAGCCTTGAGGCTATGCAAGTGAGACGCAACCGAGCGGAATCCGTCCATACATCTACATTTAGGTCAGCATCTGTGCGTGTGTGTGTGTTTTGGTGTGTGAGCGTGTGCCAGTGTCACAGCAATGCTTCCAATCTACAGCAAGGCCGTCTTCTCTCCCCCTCACTTTGCTGCTCATCCAAAGCAACAAACCAGGAGTTACATGATCACAGTCTTCATTTTAAGATGTCTTATTTTTTTTTCCAACCTCGTGGATGATGATGCTAACCTCTTGAAAACTGAGATCCGAGACATAATAAAATACATTTTATAAAACATTAAATGCCCAGCCAGATCTGCACAGAGCCATGACATCATCTCCAAGCTCAAAATATTATTAAGTGTTATTTGGGGATTGCAACAGGAAATCGTGGAGTATATGTTTGACCAGTTACACATGTTGCTCTATAGGTTTATTCTGCTACTCTTTAGTTCACTGAACTGCGTACCCCTCGGTTTGGTGGGTAGCTCACTCTGCAATTAATGCTGGTAATGGTCCTAAACCATGATGGCGACCCCCTCCAGGTCGCCTTGGAGGGTTAGTGTCTTAATTTTGAGTCACAAAGCCCTTTCAGTGCTGTTAGATATGTTAGCTCTGTTAGCGCAGTTAGCAGTCGGTGGGTTTCCATTAACCCTCAGACTTCGTGGTTGAAATTGCAAATATAAGATGCGCCTGATGGAAACGTCAATTTTTGGAAAAAAAAACAAACAACAAAACTCCCATTTATTGCAAAAAGGTTTTACATTAGGATATATTTCAGGCAATTTGAAAAAGCAGTATTTCACAAAACTACAATGGAAACACTTTTTTGCCTATTTTAGGTAACATGATGCTATGGCTATGTGCTTGTTGGTAGGAACTGGCTCCCTCAGGTATGATGCAGCAGGCATGAAAAGAGGTGTTATTGCATTGCATAACTCTTCAAAAGTTGAGCGGATCATCTGGAAGTTTTGAATCCACAATTCCTCTATGAAAACACTGACTATGAGCTCCCAGAAATCTCTCATACATGGTCGCTCTCTCGTATAAGGGGCTTGCCTTTTCATCATTGCTCACATAACACGCCTATGTCACCCTCGATTGGAAATAATGATGGCAAGTGTGGTGACTGTGATAGAAATAAACCTGCTAATGTTTTGCACATCCATCGCCATGCGTCTTGGAATGTTATTGGGAGAGAAGTCACATAAGATGCTGAAAGGTTTTGCAGCTCAAAATAAATCTGCCAGTGAGTATGATACTCACTGGGGCTACCTGAGGGGACACTGGGGTTGAGACTTGGGATGGTGTAAAAATAAAAGGCAAAATATCTTCATCCAAAAACATTAGATTTTCTCCGCTTTTAAATGGGTACTGCTTCAAAGGGCGATAATAAAGTCAATGAAGTAACAGACTAAAAGAAAAGGCTTCTTGTGTTTCCTGTCATTTTGTGTTGATTATTAAAAATGAACTGGTTAGTTGGCGTTTTTTCTCTGTCGGGCTATAAAAGCAAAATTAGACGCTGATACCCTTAGTGGTAATCTTAAACTAGTATCTATTTTCCTGTATTTATTCATAGAAGCACTGACAGAGTAATATGAGAGGAGGAGACAGAGAGTTGCTGTGTGTAGCAGAAAGCATAATGAAGTCCATTACACTAACTCAACAATAACAACAACAACAACAACAACAACAACAACAGAACACTGGCAGGAGACCAACGATATCGGTGCTCATTTCATGTATAATATGTAACAGGGCTGTTAAATTACAACAATATTTTCCAGTTTTAAACAGAAGAATTAATAGTGTCTTTTGGGTGTGTGTGGATCAATGTTCAATGTGTGTGTGTTTCTGTGTGTGTGTGTGTGTGTGTTTTCATGGCTATCTGTGAGTGTGGCAGCATGCGTCAAGCTCAAGAAAAAATCTAGTGACAAAATCTATCACCTTAACATCTCAGGGAGTGTCGTTATCCTGTTACAAATGGCTCCCAGAGCGGCTGGCGTGTCAGGGATAAGAAATTTCACACGCTGTGGCATGCAAGCGCTTCAGTGTGAATTGTCACGGAAGCCTCTCTTCCATTTATACATCACTGTCTGGCATTGGCAATGCCACTAAAAGTGAAAATCCACTGGGAAACAACACCCTATGGGAGGTCAGTTTAATGATCCCAGCATAGTTTGACCAGGATTTATGAACACTGGCGCCCTTCTTGGAAAGCGGAAAACAAGCCAGACAAGGCGCCATCACACTGAACACTTGACAGTCAAGTTAGTTTTGATACATGTTCTTAACCTGCTATAACAATGTAATGACTCCTGTGAGGAAACTAAAACAAACACAGTGATTTCAAAAACTGAGTCACCATTTCACTGTGAGTGGAAAATCTAAAGTAAATAGAAAGAAGCTTGGAGAGTTATTGTGACTGGTCCCTATATGTCCCCAAATGCGGCTGTTATCAGGCCTTCAAATGGCTGTTATCAGTGGTTATCACCATCACAGATATGGATTAGAAGGAGCCTGCAACACCTGCTATTAGGTTCAGAAGGCCATTTATGTTTGTTGCGAGGCAGCGACCTCTCATTGCCGTAATAATTATCAGGGAGAAAAAAAGGACAAAGTCAGTCGACATGGTATAAAGAGCGAGAGAGTCAGCGTCGGGGAGGGGTGGTAATCGGGTTAAACAAAGAACGGACATTTACGTGAGATGTTTTAAACTGACCGAAATGCTTTCCTTAACCAAACAACGTTTCTTTTTGCAAAAGTAAAACCTAAGTAAGCTGCCACTGTTTCACAACATTGAATTTGAAAATGTCCCTTTAACACTTAAACCTATGGCCACATTCGCACTTCTGTGTTTTCACATAAACAGAATTTTGAAATGAAAACAATCTCCATACACACAAGCGTTTCAACACCATTTCAGAAATAATTTGCATCCATATTAACATGCCGAGAAAGGCATATCTCATAACATTGGGCATGCCTGTGCCGATATAAGCGGTTAGCAGATTGTCTACTCTGTGGTTGGTTGTTTAGTTACAGAAATACCATGGAGATGGCAAAAAGTTAGAACAGAGATTTCTTTGCTTGGACAGATGAGGAGGTGGATATGTTACTGTAAGTATCATGAGTAGAAGTGGTCAAGGTGTTACAAAACCAATACGGCAACATATTAGAGCATTTTTGGGAGTATTACTCATCACCAGAGACAGCCATGGCAATGGAGTACCCACACAAGAAAGATGAACACCCAAAACGTACGTAGGTGCAGCTATAATTTTTCGACTTGACACGTTGTGACTGATTAGACCCAGTCAGGGAGTGAACATCGCTGTCTGCTTCATCGTTTCCAAAAATCAACATTTGTGCCCATACAGACTAAATGCTGACTCAACGTATTAGAGTGGATGTAGCCTACTAGTGGTTGTGGCAGCCCCCCTCTAACCCATGAGGCTAATGACCACAGACAACTGCCATTTAATGGTCTGATAAGATTGGAATCAGTTACGGCATTTTGCGAAGTCTCTGGGGATGAATTTTGCTATGTGACCCAGCACATACACATTACTGCATGCATTATGTGTAGAGCTCATCAAATACAATTCACAAAAGATGTGTAGCTTTTTCCTGAAATAATTAAAATAAATCAAAAGTCTTGGCAGATCAGATTTTCCATTCAGAAAAAAACACTGCTTTTCAGCACATTAGGAGATCACTGATTATTTAAATGTAAGATATGCATTTAAATAAGCTATTTAATTTCAGCTGACATTACTGATAGACATATAAATTGTGTTATTATCATCCCGGACACCATTTCAGTAACTTCTAATTTCACAATTGTAATTTCTATAGCCATTTAACCATAACTTTGAATCCAGCAATTGATCAGAGTAATTCTTAAACTATATATAATATGCAATTTGAAAGAACTGAGATTCAACACTTTTAATGAGTTCTTTTGATAATGATATAAACCATGTAATCATTACCCCCAGCCCTGATCAAATGATGATGCTGGTTATGGAATACCAAGAGATACTGTAGCCTTTGTGCTACACCACAGCATGAAATATGAATATCGCAGACTGCTCCGAGATATGTACACCTATTATTTCCAGCTGACATACTACACCTGCTTTCTCTTCCTTGGCCTGTTTCTTCCTCTCTTCCTTTTCTTTGATGCCTCCCTCTCAACTCTCCATCTTCATCACTTTCTCTTCCTCAGTCTCCCTTTTCACAGTTGAAGAGATGAGTACCGCCACAAAGGCAGTAGGAAATTAGGGAGTGAGAGACAGAGCACAGAAGAAAGAAGCGAGAGAACAGTACATTAAGTCCAGGCAGGCAGCCGAGTGGAGGTAACACTGCGTTTAGCACCCTGGCTGGGAGGGCTCTTGGACAACTGTCGCAGGTGCAGATCTGTGCAAATGTAGAGAGATCTGACAGGTGTGGGGACGGGAAAAATAAAGATCTCGGTGCACAGGTGTAAGTCGAACCCTGCCTATCTCATGCATGCATGCACAGCGAGGGCACACACACATATTCGCACACAAACTCGTCCATTTCTCCATCGGAGTTAATAAATAATGTATACACACTTTCGTTCACTTGCTTACTTTTCCCATCTCTGCCCCTCTGTGTTTCTCGCTTTCAACCGACGCAAACACGCTGTTCTGTCTCCCTCTCCCTCCCACTGAACATATAACCCCCCACCACACAAAACACACTCTTACACACACACACACACACACACAGAGTCACTCTTCACAGGAACAATCTGTCCCGTTAATGTGAGGTCGCAGCAGACCGTTTTTCCACTTATCAGCTCTCTGGATTTAAATAAAGCCCTATCGCCGATACACTGTTGCCTGGAAACACAATGGGATGCATCAATAATAGGATTTACCCAGAAGCCAACAAGACCCCTTTAGATCTAAGCTGCGTTGCCCCCTTTGTGCGGCTGCAGATTTTCCTGCCACTGTTGCTCATGTGCCGCCGCACTGTGCTGTGAAGAGATTTTAAGGGATATTCTCCCCGATTTCTTTTGCGTTTGCATCCCTCTATTATTATCTTATTTTCCAGAAGTCCATGTTATAAAGGATTTGGTGCTATTCGATTTTAATGCGACCAATTGGTCCAAGTGGTATATGTCACTCCCATTGGTGACAGATGTGCTTTGCTCTGATTTTTCACCTATTCCTGATGTTTTTCTTTAGACTTTTTTTTTTATCTTCTCTTCTGGTCTCAGCTGATGCATGAGCTCCAACGGCATTTAAAGGAAGTGCAACCGTGACCTCAGTACCCAGGCGTTTGTTACATAACGGCAGCCCCCTCTGGTTATGAGGAATTTCCTGGCACCAGTGATAAAAGATTAATGCCTATTCTTACCCTACTCTCAAGGCTTTCTTCCATGAGAACTCTTAGGAAGTTAAAGCAGACGGTACAAGAGGGAACAAGATGCCCAAACAGGCCTGATGTAACAGCAAAAAAGGGACATGGAGTACTATTATGTATACAGAATTATTAATCAGATTTGACCCTTTACTGCCTGGATGGACTGCATTTAGATGCCTTTCATGGACATTTCATTTTTTTTCACAGGAACAAAACACAGAAAAAAATTGAATAAGGAACTAGGCAGGAAATGTCTTCCAAACTGCATTACAACTAACTAACTAACTAAATGTAAAATGTGATTAGGAAAGGATCTGAAAATTATAATAAAAAAACAAGGAAGAACATCTGGAAAATGTATCATTCTTATCATTATATATTTTATTTTTTAGCACTTTCTTGAGATCATTTGCTTGTGTTGTATTTTGTGTTTTTTTCTTATGTTCTTATTTTTAAGTTTTTGCAAATTTCTTGCAAATATTTGGGCCATTTCTTGTTAAGCTGTTTATGGCCCACTTCTCAGGTTTTTGAAAGAAATCAACCCATTTTGCTTAGGTTTCACAGGGTTAACTGCTTAACCAACTTAACAGCACAAACAGGGTTTCCCACACATTTATCCACAAATAGGATCTCTATTTTTGGAGCTGGACTGTTCATTAAGAGTGCTCTTGAAATATATGCACTGTTTGGATATGCATAATACCTCTCGGGGTGCAGAGTATACTGTGGGCACAGGTGGAGCAGTAGAACAGCGGGTGCATTGAAAGTGAAACTTAACCCTTCATTCTGCTGGGTATAAAAAGTTTGCATTTGTAGCAGCAGCTACTCCTCTCATCCATCGATTCGATCAACTCTGTAGGGGCAACAGATCAATTATCCACCCCCCAAATCCCAATTGGCTGCTGAGGAGAAAAATAACTCATTAGAGAGCTCCGTCTGTGCTGCGTTCATGGACCCACAGAAATCCTCCAAACTTAGAAAGGGGAAACAGAATGATACATAGAGACACACACATTTAAAAGAAAAAAACCTCAAAGGTTTGCTGATGTCCTTTAAGAGTTTGTTCTACTAATTTAAAGGCGAATGCCTCAAATTATATGCTCCTTTTACTAAAAGCCAAACGGGTCCGGTTTAAATTTAATAATGAAACAGTTTTAAGATGATCAAAAATGGCAGACTATGCTGCCAAATGTGTGCATTCATTTTTCTATTAAAAAAATACATTAAGAAATTAAGGTTCAGTGGGTCACAGTGGAGGTGTAACACCTCCTCATTTTAAGGCAGGGAAAAAGTCTCTATATGTTTTTATCATTATTAGCAGCAGAGTAGTATCAGTTATAGTAGTAGAAGCTCTACTGGTAGTGCTAGACATTTGTCGAGTCTGTATTCATATCCACTTAGTGAGCTACTTTATCACAATTTCCCTTTCATTACGAGATCATCATTGTTTCTCTGAAAGTGCTCCTGCCTGTTTTATAAGACTAAATGAATAAATCATGGCATAAATTCACGCTGCTCTGTCAGAGGTAATGAGATACGGTAGGCTACATATTAGCATGAGAAGATAATCATCTGTGCGCCGCTGATATCTGCCTCTCTGTTGGTTTTCTGCCCAGATACAGGAGTGGCGAATGGGAACATGGCTGGATGCTGGTAAAAATCGTATAATGGGAATGCAATTTGCCTCAATGGTTTTTGTGGGGACCTGGACCGACCCTGTTATTAATTGTGGGAAAACCCACTGAAGATGCATTGTGGTGTCCTTTCACAAGTAATTGTTGACACTGATGCCTCTGCTAGTAATGCTGCAATACTATTACTAATGCTACTGTTGCATCATCTGCAGTTAATTTTTACCAGTGTTACTACTACCGCTGCAGCTATCACTGTGGTTATAAATACTACTAGTGGCGTCTGTCCTGCTAATAGAAAATGTGTGTTGTATGATATCTATGAAAACCTGCAGAGTCTACCCCACCAGGAAAGTTATTTTTACATTCAGTTAAGCCTCACCAAAATCCTATCATACTGTACGCTACCTGCCCTGAACCAAATATCACATGGACAAAGTTAGCATGTAGCTGGTGAACAAAGTGAAGCATTTAGCTGCTAAAGAGCCAGATATTTCCCTCAGGAGTTGGTGGAGACTGATGACGATGTACAGATGGATGACATGATAGCTCCCCAAAAGTGAAGCAAAAACGTCTTGATGGCCCAACTGGTTGCTAGCTGAAGTATAGGTCATAAACCACTCCATGTCAGCGGATGGGACATTGAAAAAACAAAAACATCAAAGTACACATCAAATGAATACCTTTTTTCCAAAAATGATTTCTGTCATTTTAAATAGTATGCTAAAATTGGGGTTTGATGCCATGATTGAGACATGAGACATACGGATATGGGCGGGAGCTCAATACCACGGCTCCACTTCCTGTCTGTATGATGGCAGCACACTTATCTGGGATTGATTTGGCTTCATTTTTTTTGAACAGTTGCAGGATGGTGAGACACATTATCCGTCTCTATGTACAATCTACGGTGGAGACCAAAACAGAGCTAAAACAAGAGTTAATATTGGGCTTACTTTTGGCAGGTGCCCTGAAACATGACTTTAAGGGTCTTGTGTGTCGGATATAGTAGCATCTAGTGGTGAGGTTGAGGAACTAAAACTTCTCAGCTCACTCTCAGGCAGAATCCTGCATCTACTGACCCACAAAAAAAGGTTTGGTATAGTGGTTTCAGGTCAGGACGTGTATCTTGTGTCAGCAGGTTGGGTTAGGTTGCAGAACTGGTCATATGTGTGGGTGGCAGGGATATGGTTATAGTTATCAGTACTATATTCAATTTCTGCCAGTATATTGCCCTCAGTCCTACACACTGGACCTTTAAATGAATGCTAATATTCTTCTGTGCCTGCTGGATGAGTAAATGGAGAACTATTGCTCACATGCTAACTATAATAGTGGCTCCAAAAACTAAATTAATGCAAAACAAAATGACCTCACTCTCCTGCCATACTATCATTTTGTACAGTTTGATAGCATACTGGTATACTACATTCATTTTATTTGATCAGTGTAAAATTTTAAAGTAATGCCTTGAAAATTTACCATTCACTTATCATGAGTACAGTACAAAAAAATTAGGATTCAACCAACATCCAGTATAATGAGTTCAGCAGCGTTCTGTGTAACTAATCCGCCACTGTCTCCTGTTCTCCTCTGCTGAACTCTAACACACTTCACTCTATCCAGCATTGGTAGTTGCTAAACATCTACTGCTTTATTGAACTCCGTTCGGATCTACTCTGATGTATACGCTCCGTGTGCTGTGTGCTGAGTTTGTGTGTGTGTGTGTGGCGAGTACATACAAATGAGTGCGGGCCGGGTGTTGAGGCATACAGTGTGAGTGCGTAATCCATCAAGTGAAAGTGAGTCAGTGGAGTCTCACCTTGACATAGAGCTGCTGGAACTCCTCCAGGTTGAGGCGGCCGGTGGGACAGTCCTTCAGGAAACCCTTGTACCACTGCTTCAGCTCGTGTTCGTTAAACTCTGTGTTCTTCACCAGGTCTTCCATCACTTCAGGGGTCAGCTTGCTGTTCTGTTTCCCCATTTTGCCTGTGACAAGGGCACACACACAAACACATGTACAAAATTAATGATTATATGTGACTTTCCGTTGATACAGAACACAAAGAAATGCCTTTTTATAAAGTACGTGTTATGAACTTAAAAGTCTGGAGGGCGTTTGGAGGAGTGATTTATCAAGGCTGAAAACAGAGATTTCTGGAGAACTGTGAAAGTGCAAACCAAAGCTCCATCTAAAAATAAGCTTTAAAACAAATTGGGTGTGATACGAGGCACAGGAATAGTGTCACATGTTGGAAATGAATCTTCCACTTATTCCTGCTTGAATAATAAGGTCAGTTTGTAAGACGTGCAACTTTTTTTTCAAGCTTCCTTTGATCAGCTGCTTGTCCTAGTTTTCTCTTTCTGCTTTTTCATTTTAGATGAATTTTTATATTGCAATAATAAGTTAGATTTTTATAAAAATATGAATTCAGGGAGAGAGTGAAAAAAACTTAATCAGTTTTTTTTTAAATGAGGAATGATTCCCTGCCCTTCCTTTTGCACCAGGCTATGAAAATGTTATTTTTTCCCAAACGTTTTTTTTTTTTTTTTTTTAGCTTTTTCTTGTTCTAACCTTTAGCAATTTACTCTCCAAACTCTTTGGATGTTGATATCTTAATGTAGTTGGCCCTCTGTGACATTTTAGAAGAACTGAAGTGTGTTTTGGTGCTTAATGTACCCTCATTTCTCCACCACAGCTGTCTGCAGCCAGCTGCCTCTCTGCAAAGCTAGTTTCTGAATGTGCACGGTGCTGATGCTGCCACTTTATGGCCTTGATTAGTTCATTAACCAACCTGTAATTATCATAATTTGCAAAAGATGGTTGGAGTTTTGGAAAATTTCTACTATCACTCTCTGCTGAGATGTTTCATTAGACCTCTTTAGCTCTGTAAAGGCTGAGGGAGATATGGGGAAACAACAGCGTGTGGTGCCAATCTGTGCACAGGGGTGAGGAGAGGAGACTTAGGCAAGCGTCCAGAAAGTGCTGCAGTCATATTCTGAGACCTGCCATGCTGCACTGGTTTTTGCAAAGTGCCATCTGAGGATGCTGCTTCAAAGTGAGCATTTTTCGAAAGGATATCATAAGGTTTGAGATTGATTGAAAATACTTAGAGGCAAAGCTCACCTTGGAAATATGATGCCTCACTTTGCTGCCTCTGTTGAATGCCAATGTTTACATTATTGCTCTGTGGTAATGATGTTAAGAGCAGAGTGTTTTTTCACAGACGCTGAAATATCCAACTCTGAAGTTTACTGCCAAAAAACAACCTTTATAGAGAGAGACCTTATTTTGAAAACCACTACTGGACATTAATACAGAAAAAAAAAGTCTGGTAGTCAACTGTGAGAGACAAACAAGGGGCAGCAGTAGCTCTGTCCATAGGGACTTGGCTTGGTAACCGGAGAGTCGTCGGTTCAAGTCCCTGAACGTACTGAGTATGGAGTGTGGACTGGTAGCTGGAGAGGTGCCAGTTCACCTCCTGGGCCCTGCTGAGGTCCCCCGGAGGAAGGCACCCAACCCCTCACTACTCGGGGCACCTGTCCCTCTGATCCCCTTTGAATTGCACATATGATGTTTGCTTTACCCAAAGCAGTAGTTCCCAACTGGTGGGCTGTGATCCAACAGTGGGTTGGGGGTCCATTTTGAATGGACTGCTTGTGACTTGTGAATGTGTCAAGTTTGTAAAAGACACACCTTATTCTAAAGTACTTTACATTTCTGGTACAAAGCTTTTATTTTGAAATGCAATCTCTGTTTATTCTTGCAATATGTGCATTTGCAACGTGTTGTTTACATGTTGTGAAATATAACTGAAAATGTGGTAATTTATCTTATGTGTGGATCTTGAACTAATGACTACAGAGAAAGTTACAGTTTGCAGTTTGTAGTTAAACTATTAATACTCACTTATTTTCAAATATCCCGTTGAAAAATGTAATTTTTGCAGCAGATTTAGGACAGACCATATGCACTGTACCACAGGGGTTAGCATAAAAACAAATTAGCTAACAGATTGATTAAGAAATGCAGATCGATTTATACCTTCTTTTTTTTTTAAGTGAAAAGTTTGATGACATGCTTGGCTAACTAATATTGGTACCATCCTTGCTGTGTAACATATAGAGTTCAATCTCAGTGAATCATCTTTAACAAAATAATTCACAAACTGGCTACAGTCCAACCTCCCTACTAATTTGTCGCCACGCATCATTGACCCTGTTATTGTCTCCGTACTCCATGCTCATATTCCACAAGATTGGACGGCAAAAAGCACTCAAAATAAAACTCTTCTGTCGTTTTTATGGAGGCTTTTTTATCAGTCTGTGAAGTGATGAATGTCCTTGTGTTGAACATTAGGGTCTTAGTCTGTACAGGTCTTTTATACAAAGTGGTCTCTGCTCTGAACTACATTACAACAGTTCAAGAACAACTGCACCATAAAAATAAGATAAAGTGGTCGTCTGTGATGGATTATCCTGAGTGCATCTCTGCAACTTTATGTTCATACTGTAGTGAAATAAATGGAAACCAAAAGTTCAATACTATAATTTTAAAATAGTAAAATGTATGGTATACTTTACACACTGATGAGTTATAAAGAAAACTGCAGTAGCGCTGGTATGGTGCTCAAAATTGTGGCAAATACCCTCATTCTCTTTCTTGTTAAAAGTTGGACGAGGGGATCGATTCGTCTCTCAAACAGATGAGTCGCATCAGTCTGACTGTTGGCAAGAACCCAAATAAGTGTATTTCCCAGAATGCAGAGCTATTTGTTTTAGCCTTTATCTGGATGAAATTGGGCATGTATGGTATGTATAGCTTTGTTATGGCTGAGAGATGTGAATGTTTTTTTTATACAGGCCTCAATACACACAGGGGTCAAATTATTTTTGGAAGTCGTGAAATGGAGGAGTTAGGAAGATGTGTGTGTGTGTGTGTGTGTGTGTGTGTGTGTGTGTGTGTGTGTGTGTGTGAGAGAGAGAGAGAGAGAGAGAGAGAGAGCGTTATAGAGAGCAGGCTAGTAGATCTTATCTGGGTGTCTACATTGATGATGGAGAGGGAGAACAGTGGAGAGGGTGACACATCGATCAGAAAAGTTATTGTTTGCGAACTGAAAATAAAAAAAACGATAAACAATTCCTCATTTCACGAAGACCCCTTCGAACCTTCCCAGGCAGCTCCGACAGTCCCTGCACCACTATTTGGAAACCATTTGTCTAAGGAAGACAGATATACTTTGCCCTGAAATCCAATTTTGAAAATTGCTTTCAGCCAGGCTCAGCATGACCCAAGTTCACCCAGGAAGTCAGGATTCATAATAACCAAAATTTAAGTTCTGACTTATCATGCTTCCACGCTTCCTGTAAACGAAAGGAACATAAAAAAATCAATTAAGTTATTACAAATGAAATCACTGCAAATATGACAGGGGCTGCAATGTTCATGTGGGAAGAGGTTATGAGGTTAGTTAATTAGATAATGATAAAAAAGAAAACAAAAAGCTATTTAATAAGTGAAAGAAAGCAACAATTTCATTTTTTTTTTTTTTTTAAAAAAGAGACAATCCCATTAAGTCAAACAATTTTATGGAGGTGGGGACGAGAATTTACCCACATTGTTTACCCTTTATATGTAATATATATTATTAACCTATATATTTATTTTTTTTTTAAGATTTCTGGATTTTATTTTAAAATTGTTGGGGATGTCACTACATTGCCTGTGTGAAAAAGGAGTGTTAAGTAAAGATGGTGAAGTTGATTTCAGTATTTCTTTGCTCATGAAAAAGGAAGACATTTTTTCACCTCTTATTTTATCAAGACACGTCTCAGGGTACACATTTTATCATAATGTAGTGTGGCACAGGTCTGGTCTTGACTCTGTGTCAACCCCTCAAAGTCTTGGTGTCGGTTTAGGTGGTTAGCAATACAACAACTACTAAATCATCTAAGAGCTGCTCTATTAGCTGAGCCCCATGAAGCACCTCGGTGAGACAGGAGCATTACATCCCATTCATCCAAACCTTTTCCCTTACATTTGCTGCCCTGGATATCTAATACAGTGACCTGTGTGTGAGGAGGTAATACTGCTAGTGCTGACAGAGATTATTCAACCTGAGCACACAAAAGTGTTAGATAAAAACAAGAGCACCGAAAAACAGCCGTCTGTTCCTGTAATCCACTGCGCATTCTGAGTGCATTCAGTTGCTTCTGAAAAGGAGACAAAGTTGTACATTTTTTTCATTTATAACTGACCCTGTGATCCTTCAACTGCAGAACAACAACAAAACCAGTGTCCATGGGGACTAAAATAATTTAGCAGGAATGGATCAGTAGCAAAACTGCTGGAGGACAGAAAGAGGCAATAAAATCCTTTTTTTTAAATCAAAATTTTTTTTAGTTCTAAGTACAATTCTGATTTGTCCAGCATTCAGAATATGTCTCTTTGACTTGTTCAAATAATGTTGCAATTAACTGAAGGAACCAAAACATGGCCAAGCCGTAGCACAGGTGCTTCTCATTTGAATTGTTTTTAGTTGATGGTTTATATAACAATTTTTTTTTTGGGGGGGTTCTAGTTTTCAGTTTTTAACATGGTTACATACCGATATCTGCTTGCATCTGTAACTTGGTGGTGAAAGACCTGGATTCATTCAAAGGGTATTCCAGTAATTTAGTATTGTACGTCCATAAAGTTGGAGGACTTGTGAGAAACAGTCTGAAAACAAATCAAAGCAGCAGAGGCTGAGATATCCTGCCTTTTAGTCCCTTGTATGGGTCCAGAATCCCAAAACATAGGAAAATACATTTCCCATAATGCAACTAAGAAGAATCTATCATTAGAGCCTTCCTGTATCGTAACACCAAAAATTTTCATCACTACACAACCCCAGCTCAGGCCGGCCCTGAATCAGAATCATTACATCACTTGCTGACTCTTTTTTGTTGATTTTCTCTTTTTTTTTGTTTTATCAAAAAAAAAATGGAAAAAGTCCAGAAAATATATTTACAGTCTTTATAATAACATGTTTAAAATGAGCCTGTTACAGACAAAATAGTACTTCATTTTAATTTTCTTGCTTGTTTTGTTTTGTTTTGTTTTACTTTTTTTGATTAGGTTAGGTCTTGATTGGCCCATGTGTTGTTACGTTGCTCATTGCCTTCTCCTATTGTTTTTGAAAAAAAAAAAAAAAATCCAAACCAATTTGCTCAGGTTTTCAAAGGGTTAAATGTGAAAAGTCTCTCAGTGCTGCGGTAAAAGCGAGGAAGCAGTGCGCTCTGACAGCAAGTTGCTAACACTTTTCTGTTATAATATGGTCAGACAAGACGGGCTGAGCGTGAAGACGGCAGCTGCAGCGAGAGACAGATGTGTCCTGGGAGAGATGAGAGCACAGGACGCGTGACAGCTTCGCCGTAATGTTACTGTGTAGGTGTGTGTTTGACTGCTTGCGTAATAGAGAAAAAGTGAATGCATTTGTATTTATACAGCATGTATGATGTGAATTAATGCATTATGTTAATGCAGTATGTTTGAGCTACAGAAATCATGAAGAATTAAGTTTAAGTGCTGCATTTCAAGGCTTCACAACCACTTGATGAGCAAACTGTCAGCTTGATAATGTCTCCGCAGCACATGCATCATAGAGAACTGCATGCATCTGATCAAAAATGCAAACTTCTGATGCGGCGCTAAATGTTCATTCACCTCCAATATGTGCTCACAATAGCTCACACTGCATCATAATGCGAGTGTTACTCATGACTGTCTTCTTTCATTCATGCAACAAGCAGCAGAGCTGAATCTGCATCTGTACTGTGTCAGTGTGTTGCTGGTGGCTCATCTTTACGTCACACTGTGAGCTAGTTTCCATTTCATGCAGTGATATATCTGGATCTCATAAAAAAGAAGCTTATATACTGTGATCAGATCACTTTTACTCCTTATGAAAGAATTCACGTCGAGTGATTTTTTTCAGTGCTGCCCCCTCAGATCACTTTATACAGAAGCTGAAACTGCACAACCTTTAAAGTGATGCAAGCGGCAACATTGTATGGAGCACCTTTAAAACATCATCTTCCTACACATTAAAAAAAAACATTTTAACACTTTGAAACCTAGAGGAAAATCACTTTTTTGTGCTGCTTTCAGACCCATTTAACAAGTATTTAAAACTATGAACCCTGAGCAAATTGATTTGATTTCTTTCAAAAACATGAGAGAAAAAAGGCAATGAGCAACTTGATTTGAAATCTTCCACAAATTCAAAGAAATTAGTGGATTTAGAATTTTTACTTTTTTTAAACCTGAGGGGGAAATGTAACTTAACATTTTTGTCCTTTTTTATTATTTTTTTTTTTAAATTCCAGGTCATTTTCTTGTACTTTACTAATGTCTTCTTCTTTTCTTGCTCATTGCCTTCTTCCCATCTTTTGAAGGAAATCGTGCCTATTTATTCAGGTGTCAAAGGGTTAAAGACCTTCATTCTGCGTAAGAAAATACACATGTACCAAGAATTTATTATCTGCCTTCCATACTTTGCATTCTTATATCAGCATCTCCAGTAACAGTCGTTTTTCATGTCTGTGTACGAGCCTCGTGACTCTTTCATCTATCATGCTAATGTTCACCATCAACCTTGCACCGCAATAACAAATGGGAAATGGAAAGAAAACCATCTTTAAATATTAGATAAGAGAAGGAAATCTCTCAGCAATCGCTTGATAGTCAGCAGCCTCCGAAATGTGATAATGATGAAATTGCTTCTACATTCTCCGTCTCACTCGTTACAGTCTGGCAACCAATGAGCACAAAATGCATTAACAGCAAAAGAGGCACGGTGAAAAGGATAAATGCAAGAAAATAAGCAGGGTGTGATTTGGATTCAGATGCATGACACTCTTGTTAGCACAAAATGCTGAACACACCCCACCCCCCTGTTAGCGCTTTGAAACCTTTGAAGCAACGTGGCTTGATTTCTTTAAGAAACACTGGGAAAAGGCAATGAGCAAGAAAAAATAACCAAAAAATTAGCAAAAAAATTAGAAGAAAAAAATAAATTGAGACAATAAAAAAAATTAAAAATAAGAATAAAGTGAAGAAGAAAGTTAAACACAAGGAAATTACCTAGAAAAGGTGCTTGATAGTTTTGAATATGTAATTCTGATCATTATTAATATAGTTTTACTTTAGCTTTGGTCTTTTCCCGAGACATTTTCCCTAGCTTTTTTTTTTTTAAATCTATTTCTAATAATTTTTTGCAATTTGTGGAACATTTGTTACCAAACTGCTCATTACCTTTTTTTCCACCCCATGAAATTACACCAATTTGCTCAAGCCTCAAGGGTTAAATTCTCGTTCCAAAGGGTTAATTGTATGCATTTTCACCTGTTATTCACATCTACAGGCAAAAACAGACAGCGTGGTGCATAATCTGAAAATGTCAGTGCTTTATTTTAGCTTGAGAAATGATAGAGATGGAGTCTGGGGCAAGGCGCTCTGGGTCAGTCTGCAGTGCAATGCAGAGCAGAGCACCATGCTGACTCCAAACCTGAGTCATTACCCTTTGTCTCCGGGTCCACTGGGGCCTCATCAGAGCCAGAAAGCTAATAAATCATAGCTGCAGTTACACATCAGCAGACAGGTGTGGACTGACACAGATTTTACAGTCCTGTGGCAGCCAGCAGACCTGCCCCTGAGCTAGGCGGTGCGCTGATGGAAAACACTGTCCCTCTACCATCATTTGCCAACAGGGGGATGACCTTGAGAGGCAGGCAGAGCCCCGGCAAGGAGAGGCGACCCCAGATAGGAATAATGCAGTTCATGGGTTTGATTCAGGGAAATCAGGTAGATTTCTGTGTAATAAATGTGTGTGTGTGTGTGTGTGTGTGTGTGTGTGTGCGCGCGCGCGCGCGCGTGTGCATGCGCGCGTGTGTGTTCAGAAGAGGTGGGGGTATGAGATGTGATCATGCCTGCATTGATTTGCAAAAAAAGTAGCCTCATTGTGAAGATGATGTGGGCTTAGGAGACTCACCACACCCCCACCTTCATCCTGCACGCGCGCGCACACACACACACACACACACACACACACACACACACCCTTTCAACATCAGCACCAGTGCCAAAACTACATCAGAATACATCACGCCACATCGTGCCACGTCGTGCCAAGCGCAGACATCCCACGCAAAGTCACAATTATAGTCGTCAAAATTCACACAGTCTGCACAGATCGACAAGACTGCATAAAAGCAGCCGTCTCCAATGCCGATTTGTCTCTGTCTTTGCACTTTAGTTGTTGAATCGAGAGCCCGTGTGCTCGTGTAGGCAGTCAGAGTAAATCTTCGCAAGGCACAACCGGGTTTATCTAATGCTGACAAGTCGTGGGTTTACATGCAAGACGTGCAGGAAGCATCGGGGATGGATGGAGCAGCTGCAGAGGCTATGTTGATCAATTATATACGCCTTTATTGTAATTTGCATATCATTAATGTGGTCTTAACTCGTCAATAAATCCGCAAATTAGTCTTATGAAACCAAAAGAATGACGCACCAGGTTGCATCACGCAAGTCAATGTGCAAAAACATGTAGTTTCCTCCATGCACGAGATGAATCCTTCAACATGTCACGCAGAGCATCCTTCCTACCTTGCGAGAGTGCAGAGTCAACGGGAGAAGTCCGGTCTGATGTCTGGAGTGGTCACAAAAACCTGCGAGGACGGAAACCAACAGGCGATTCAAAGGACTGAGGCTGCTGGTTTCCCGCTGGTGGGTTACTGTTTCTGGCGTGCGTTTTTTTTCTGTTCTGTATTTGTTGAAATTGTTTTTGCGGGAGAAAAGTCAGCCTCGACTGTAAGTGAGCGGTGCGGGTCCGTAGGATGATGCTGCTGAACACACACTGCTGCTGCTGCTGATGTACTGAGAGGAGGAGACAGAGAGACTGAGAGACTGAGAGAGAGAGACAGACGGGGATGCACCTCTCTCTCTCTCTCTCTCTCTCTCTCCCTCTCTCCCTCTCCCAGTGGTTGAGCATTATAACATTATGCTGCAAAGAATAAAGACAAATAAATGCAGCAAGGAACTACAAATGCGAGTTAAAGATTATTTTGACATCAGTTATGCTCCTTCTTTACTGTCCTCACTGTGACTTCCAGCGCTGGAAACAAAGATCTGAGTGTTTCTCAAACGTGTTTAAGATGAGACGCAGATCCATACAGTGTGTTCAGCTACATAAACCAGTAACGCAGGGATCACTGGCAAGACAACGGGACCAACTTGCTTTGCTTGGGGGCCACTTTTGCAATATTTCTGGGACCAGGGGCCAGTCGCAGTAGCCCCATACCCTACGTTCCCAGGATTTTAGGATGTTTCTAGGATTTTGAGATGTTTCTTGGATTGTAGGATATTTCTGGAATTTTAGGAAATTTCTTGGATTTTAGGATGTTTCTACGATTTTAGAATGTTTCTAGGATTTTAGGACATTTCTGGGGTTTTAGTTTGTTTCTAGGATTTTAAGACGTTTCTAGGATTTAGGGACCTTTAGGATTTTTATATGAATTTAGAATGTTTCTATGATTTTATGACATTTCTAGGATTTCAGGACATTTTTAGGAATGCAGGGCATTTCTAGGACTTTAGGACGTTTCTCGGATTTTGAGATGTTTCTTGGATTGTAGGACATTTGTGGGATTTTAGGAAATTTCTTGGATTTCAGGACCATTCTAGGATTTTAGGATGTTTCTACGATTTTAGGACATTTCTAGGGTTTCAGGACATTTTTAGCAATGCAGGACATTTCTAGGATTTTACAACATTTCTAGGATTTTTTTTAGGTGATTTCTCTTAGCTCGGACCTCGATCAGGGGCTGCCGCTGATCCTTCTCTGGCACTATTTTTGATAAACTCTATTTTGATGCTGTTTTACGCACTCTGGCACCTCATGTATACTAAAAGAACAAAAACAATTACAAGTGTCTCACTTTAGTTTTACTGGGAATTAGAAAATGGTTGGGGGGACATCTGACACCCTACTGGGGGCCAGATTTGTCCCGCGGGCCGTAGGTTGAGTATCACTGCAGTGAGGATGTCTGGCTGCGTCACTCAGCAGCAGCAGTTTGGCGCCACTCACTGGATAACAGGAAAACGACGGCAGCATTAGCTAACCTTAGCCAACAAATGCTCAACTAATTTAGAAGGTGAGTAACTTGGGAGTAATAAATAATTGCTGAAAAAAGAAACGAAACATTTCAGTAGCTTAAAATATCGAAGTCAATGCCAACAGTAGAATGTTAGGTTTGCTAATGTTGTTTATTTAACAAGCTAGATAATCGCTAGCCGACTTTGCTAACGTTACCTTTCAAAGTCATTAACGTTATGGTAATATTACTGTAAATAGCAAGGTGCTGGTTTGACTTATGAAAACTGTGTCGTTCAAAAAGCCAAATTTACACGTTTCTGAGTAGCAGGTAATGTTAAGTTGTGTTGAAGCTTTTTGTTCTCTTGCTCCGGCTAAGCTCACTGGCCAAAGCTATCATTTGACAATAATATATCATGTAAATATAATATACCAACAAAGCTAACACCTGCAGCTGGTTAGCTAGCATTAAAATATTTTTCTTGCAAATCCTAGCTAAAGGAGGCATAAGACTCACATCCATACAACAAAAAATGTTTTTTTTTTTTAACTATAAATTTAATGCTACTAAGAGATTGCCTTGGTGGTCCATTGTGTGCTGTTATACAAAATAAAAAGGGATAGTGAGTGTGGTTGTAAATATGTTACTATTTCATATATTGATTTAAAGTCTAGTTCTCTTAAAAAAAACAAACAAACTTGGACACACTGGGAACATTATGTTTGTTTTGTGTGTATTATCTTTTTCAATTGCAATTATTATGCATGAGACAAATTTCATGAGCTAATTGATTAGCAGAGAAGGGTGGAAATTAATAAGAATACTTCATCCTACTCCTTTTTGAACATGTAAGATTTAATTTTGTTGTTAAGAATCTATCCATTGAGTTTGTTTTATTGATTATCATTTATTTTGGTCACATGTTTGATGCCTTGGTGTTCTAAAATTATTGTGGGAAGCATAATGTCACATGTCATATGTAGACATGTCACAGTGGGATAAACACAGATATATCAACTATGAAGTGATGGTGGCTGAATTCCATTTAGCTGCTTTGGTTTCATTGCATACAGGCTCACTGTCACACTTTAATGGCCTACTGGGACACCAATAAAACAGAGCCATGAATAATTTTATCAGTAACACCAGTGCTTTTCTTAATATAGGTAAAAAGTAATCATATCTGATGTAAAAAGGACATATTGTGTGCATCGTAACAAAGCCAGCACTGTCAGAAACTGACGCACAGCAGTGCTTTGGAGTGTTAAAGTAGGGAAGCAACAGAGCAGTGACAGTGCTACAGTGCCATATCTGTATTCTGTACAATGAATCAGCATCATGCTGTGTAACAATCTGTTCTGGTATAGAAAATCCACTCACTGAATATTGTGTTGTTGTTGTTGTCTCTTATATTCTCTTCAGAGGCCTGCTGTGGGATTATTTTCCACGTGTTTTGAAGTGCAGATTTGCAGTAAGGTGAGTTACCGCAGCTCTTACACAACAGAGCACATGGTCTGATGTGATATACAGACGGATATATGGACTGCAGTAGTACTAAACCTAGTAGTATAACAATTTAAATCATGAGATTCAGTCTGTACTTGATGTTTGTCTTTAATGTGGAATAAGTTTTTCTAGAAGTATTATACAGCAAAAGTAATCCATGAATCAGATACATTCTTGACATAATTGCGTTTTTTTGATGGAGTGACACTTATTGATGGGAGCAGTGTGGTTCTCAGATACAGTGTTCACACCTGAGTTCTTTCTATTTCAGGTTTAGTAGATTGGAGAAAATGGATAAAATCACACAAGAAGATATCGGTCCGCAGTTCACCTCACCACTCTCCCCCAAACGACCAAAGACAGATTACGCAATGACCAACAGCCACAGTGGAAAGAGCAGGTTTGACTTCCCAGAGCTTTTGACATTTCAGAAAACCACCAACCTTCCATCATCAACAAGTACCTTGACAAAGAAGGAATGTGAGGCTGTAAAACCTCCTGAGCAACTGCAAGACACTAAATTAATTGTCACCCTTTTTACTAAGCTGACTGCCTCACACATTGATGATGCACACACGGGATCATCTCAAGTCTGTTTTATTGCTGCCGAGAGATGCTTTCTACCTCTGGTGAAGGATGAGCAGCCTCCAGTTACTGCAACTGACGACCTCAGCTCACACCCCATAGATGATGCATGTGGGACCCCAGCAGAGTCTCACACATCCAAAGACGCCAGCGCTGACACGTCCAGTCACCTTGATTGCAACTGTCTGGGGTCGCAATCACTTGAAGCCGGGCCCCCTGGTGGCTGCAGTCTTCCCGCTGGAAATGATGAAGATGGGAGACAGGTGCAAAGTAGTGTCAGTCAAATCCAAGCATTCCCCCTCAGTTCAGGTGGTGAGGGGGTCAGTTGTCAGTCTGATTGCTCTTTTGAAGATGTGCTACGCGACAGAGGTTTCTGTGACACACAGAGCCAATCTGCAGAAGTTGAAGAGATTATTCAAAAGAAAGAGGAACATGGATTTTGTGAGACTATGCTTTTCAGCAAAGAAAAAGAAGAAGGTTACAGTCTCATTTGTTCCGCTGATTATGCAGTCTCGAAATCATTCCACTCAAACCTTGGAGAGCAACCCTCTGGGAACTTGGCAGAAGGTGTGAAAAACGAGGAACTACAGATTTGTGAAAATGAAAATGTTGCTGTCTGTGATGGGGAAACAAAAGGCCAAGTCAATGAGAATGATATGAGCAAAAACTCCCTGCCATCTAAATGCGCTGAGGGATCAATTGTTTCTCGTGATGTGGTATTAGCCAGGAATATTGCAATTGAGAATGCGAGTCTCGAAGCTGACAGCTTCTGTGGGGCAAAAGGAGAGCATGCTGCTGGCAAGATGATAGCCAAAGCTCGCAGTGAAACGGCTGATCACACAACAGAGACTCCAATGCCTGCAAGAATCAGTCAAGCGCCTGCTGAAGGAGATAATGATGCAGGGCCTTTCAGTGTAATTGACCCTGCAATCTGGAGTGAAACTGACAGGGAGGCTGAAGAGAAACGCTGTAACTCAAAGAGCACTGCGGGTGTAGAATTACCTCCATCAGTAAAAGTCTGCAAGATGGAAACACCTCAGCCACTCTGTCCTGACATCCACTTGCCACAGGATGTTTCAGCTCCGGACCAGACCGGACAGTTTAATCACCAAAGCAGAACACAGCAGTGCAAAGATGAAAAAGAGAACTTGTGGCAGCCATACACAGAAACACAGGCTTGCTCCATCACCACTAACAAAACACACAACAAGACTGGCAGCGAAGGCAGCTGTCATTTCAAATCCAGTCCCAGCAGCAGTCCACACAGGCCAGCAAATCCTCCTCCTGCAGGGTATGGAAGACAAGAAAGCCACGATACTGTGGGACACAAGTTGAAAGAGCAGGATCAGTCTGGCTGTTTTCCTGCCAGTCCTGGGCACCTGGAGACACGGGAGGCTGAATATTTACAAACTGAAATTGCCAGAATGGACGAGGCAGCAGGCATAAAAGAAAGGGAGGAAATGACAAGTTTTGAAGAGGAAATAGGAGCTGACAAATGTGAAAAATCAGAACACTCACTGGAGTTAGAGGAAAAACTGCTGCAAGACAATAAGAAACACACAAAAGACCCAACGCAAATATCAACTGGTGATTGCATCAGCGACTGGACAGAGGCCAAAATAAGTAAATATGGCAGCAAATTAAACATCAATGGTGATTTGGGGATTATCTTTGGATGCTCGTCTGATCACTCATACAATGCTGTAATTTTGACAGAGGAAGAGACAGCAGAGTTAAAGGAGAGACATGAAGAGGCATTTGTTAGAGAAGAAACAGATGTGCACGGTACCTCAGAGATATTAGTTCAATCAGAAGAGGACCATCAGCTGCCAAGTCAACAAAGGGAAGATGTGACTGAGGAATGCATCAGTGAATGTTCAGATGGTAACATGAGTAAAAGTGGCTACAAATCAACCCTAGTTAGTCAACATGAACTAGAAAACAAGCTCAGTTGTTGCTCTGATTACCAGCACAGAGATGAAACATTAATGGTTGAAAACAGTGACCTGTTGGCTGTCGTGTTTCCCCCAACAAGTGATGCAGTTGTGCCAGGTCCACATGAATTTCTCCATTCACAAAATGCCGACAACCCCACAGCCCTAAACTGTAATGACAGATTTTCCCCAGTGCCATCTGCCTTCACATTCAAGGACTGTGCGCCAGGGGGGTTTGACACTTTCGAAAAGATGCAGCTCTCACTAGATGACTGTGATGAAGCGGGCTTGAGCAACAGTCCTCTCCTCACCAGCCTGGCTGGGCAGCTGTTTCAAACACCACAGCGACAACTTTACCACTGCATGCCAGAGGCAGAGAGAGATGAGGAGGTACCACAAGAGGAGGAGAAGGAGGAAAGATTTGAGTGTCGCACTGAGAACACGGCAAAGGGATTTTCAAACAGTGATACCAGTTGTAATGAACTCCCCAACTTTATCTCAGCAGCAAATGTCATGGCTCTCGGACGGCCAGAGCAACAGCCTAACTGTGAATCAGCATATCATTCCTACGAGTGCTTCCAGGATGACTTCAACCCAAAGTCAGTGTCTTCCACTGTTCCCCCTGAGAGCGACAGTCTGGCCTCTGATGTGAACAACAGCCCTCAGTTTGAGATGAAAAAACAATTCGACATGGTCTTGAAAGAGCTCCACTTGTTTTTTGATATCAGTAGAAGTGAATTTGCAAATGACAGTAGAGCATCATCACCTGAGCAGTGTAGTGATATGAAAAAAGCCTTGGAGGGTGACACTTCAAACTGCAAAGAACATCTCAGCAGCCCAAAACTGGGACGCCACAGAGGCACATCCTCAGGTAACTGCAAACAACACATTTCTCCTGAATCGTTAGTTCAAGGTCCGCACATAAGAGAAATTACCACATATTGAATTTCATTTATTCGATTTATTGCAAAAATAAAGTGCAGTTAGTTAAAACCAGGGGCATTTCAAGGATATGAAGGTAGTGGGGGCTTAGCTCGGACCTCTGTCGGAAAAAAAAATCACCAGAAGTTTTGAAAAGAAAATGGGCATGGGGGTTTCAAAGGTATGTTTTTGTTTTTTTTCCCCTATAAAATTTTTGGTAATTTTTGACAAACTTTTGGTGATTTGCGTGGGGTTTTTTTTTGGCAATGATTTCATTTTCTTTAAAAATATTTTTTGTTGATTTTTAAATTTTCTATTGGGTGATTTTCTTTTTCTCCCAAAATCTTTAGAAAAAAAATCGACAAAATTTTTTGAAGAGAAAGAAAATTATCAACTGGGTTACAGACTACATACAAGCATTATGTATGTATGTATGACCATGAAGCTGCCCGTTTTGCAGTCCTCTTTACTGACACAGTGACGATGTTCGAACAATGGTGCTTGAAAACATGAAACCACAGCTCCATGTGTTCTTTTATATTCTGACCTCACTGTGTGTTGGATGTCTTGTTGAGATGATGCCGATGAAGACCGCAGCCTGGAAACGTGTGGATGTGATCCAGTGGTTTCTTTTACCGCTGGCAGTGGTGACGGCGAGCAGGAGGTGCCCCTTGGCAGCCACCTGTGCCAGGAAACATCAGTGTACACTGCAGAGAAACACAAAGGTTTGCTGTTTCTTGTTCTAAAAAATAAGAGACAACAACTAGAAAGCATATAATATCTTCAAAAGAACCAAATATTCACAAGTAGAGTGGTAATCAGTGTTTATACAAAGAATTCAATGAGTAAAATTATGTTTTGCTTAACCAGGAAACTTCTTTAAAGGCAAAGTTTTCAACAGTTAAAATGACGAATCTGGAAAAAAAAAGCACGACATGGAAATTATTTAATTAGAGCTTACTGTTCTTTTGTTCTATTGTTTTCGGCGTTGCACAGTTAACAGTGTTTTTCCAAGGTGTTGGGTGATAGACTTGAAAAGGCCAGCTAGGTTAATTCATTGAGGAACCACAATTACTCTTATTGATTTGTCTTTTCAAATTGACACAGCTTCCTCTCACGAATGTTCAAATATTCATTTCCCTGCCTCAATAAGCTGCGGTGGAACGATAACACGGCCATGAATGCAAAAACGTTGTTTAAGGGTAAACAGAGCAACAAATAAGACCAAATTAGCCGCTCCCTCGTGACTGTCTCTGACTGTCAATATGTCCCTTTCAGAGCCCTGGGAGATGGAGCAGAATGGGAAAATGTGGTCTCCATCCTTCGCGTGTCGACCATTCTTGGAACACCTGAGCCATAGTGAGTTTGTTATTGTGGTAGCAGACAAAGAATGAAAAGCCCTGGAGCATTTTATTGATTAAATGAGGAATTTTGTAAAAGTCTGTAAAAGAAAGGACACCCAAAGATTATTTGAAAGGTTTTTAATGTCCTTACATGTTGTCATGATTGGTGTACAATGGTGTAGACTTCCAGAGTAATTGTGAATCATTCTGGCTATATTTCCCATTATAAAGTGACATAAAAGCAAACTGAGTAAACAAAAAAATATGAGGAGAATAAGCGCAGGAGCTGGTCTCCACTGCATTATGAACCCAAGTGTGTCTGCTGGGAGTTAACTGGGCTAGCCTCTGAATATTTAAGGGGCAAGAGAGTCTAACAAGCTGCCTACCTGGAGATGCAATGTACTCACCTTGTCAGCCTGAGAGAATAAATCAGTCTAATAGCATGGCTACTCTCGCCGCTCATTGAGAAGCACTATGTTTATCTTGTCAGCGTTGGTAAGAAAGCTGAAAGCATCAGGAAAGCCGTGTGTCTATTTATCTTTGCAACCATTAGCAGAAAACAAAAGCCCAAATGTTCTGTGGAGCTTCGGGCCTGAACAAACACACATCGAAAGCACAGTGTGGGTTCTGCAGGCTTTCAGGCAGCAGGACTGGTGCATACTTAGTTGTTATATCTCAGTGTGTTTTTGTGTGTACAGGACTGCCAGAGCAGCCCAGGAGACTGGAGCCTCTGAGAACATGCACACGGCCGATCCGGGTTGGACTTTCAAAGAGAGCCAAGACCAAACACCTGCACCGTCCCCACCCCTACAGATGAACATCCGACATGCAAATCAAGGTGATGTGCTCTAGTGTTAATGAAGCTTATCTTTGTTGCCGTGTGTAGCAGCAGAAATGTGAGTTTGATTTAATGTTTGATTTACGGTATATCGTTCATGGTTTTTCTCGTGCTTCTACACTTTCTTGGTTTTTACGAGAGGTGCTGGTTCCTGTACATTTTAACTGCCTCGTTATCCAGGAAGGCTGTATCCACAAATTCAGCGCACTGTCACATTTCCACATTTACATGCATCCTCTCATAGGAGGTTCCCATTAAATCACAGCCTGCTGCTGTTTGCCCACTGCAGCAGCTGAGCTGCAGCATCTGGGGAGTAACTGCCTTGCCCAAGGACACCCTGATAGTTTGTTGATAAAAGAAAGCCTGCCGCCTGTCCACATTTTTTCTGCTGAAAAGATATTCTGGTTTTAAAAAATATCTTCCCCCTGTGTTTATGTCTCTATCTATTTATCTATTTATCTATTTATTTATTTGCACTACGGTTTTAAATACATACTAATTGATCATATTTATATACTACCTATAAGTTAACATTCATATGAGCTAGTTTTTACATCATTGCACAAATATGTAGTTTAAAATGCATCCACTCTTCATAGGTTTGTTGCATATAACTGGTACTATGTGTTTCCCTGTAGGTGTACTGATACAGTGTGCTACTTGTTCCTGTTACGTGTGGGCGTATTCAGTCAGGGTAAATGAGCAGAGTATGCTCCCTTTCTGTTGTGTTTTGTTGTTACCATTAAATAGGTTCACGTGGACTGTATGCAACATATCCTTGAGCAGTTCTGTGGGAGGTTAGCTGGAGTTGGATTTCAAAATAGCCTGTTTGCTATTTATTAAATAATATAAATGCATCATAAATGTGTTTTTTTTCATGCAGCTAATACACGAGTCTACCTTTAGGCAAAACATAGATCCAAGGTCATTATTTTGACAAATGAGGAGAGTCTACTCAGTTTTTGATGTTGTACCATCACGCAGGAAAAGCGGTGATGATCAACATATGTCTTTGTTTAGTTTGTTTGTCGGCTGCGGGCTGTTTTTTTTCTGCAGTGTGGTTGAAAACCTTCCACAGCAATACTCATTGTTTGTTCTATCACATAATTAGATTCACCCTTTTCAACAACTTGGTCAGCTTATAGGACTCTTTGTTATAGTAGCAGAGGAGCACATTTCAGTTTTAGTAATATCCGGCTACTACTTGAACGCAACAAATACATATTAATAAACTGATAACAAATTCATTCCACCATATCTTTCAACTCTCTGATAAAACTAGAGGCTATATTAGAGTGGTGGCTGAAAAGCATCCGGTGCAATTGAAATGCAGTTTGCCTCTCAAAATGTGTAAAGCCCCCTCGCTCAAATAAAAGTTGTTTTCCTTCAATACATGTCCCCTAAAAATGTCTGACCTTGACTATACTGACTTGCATGTGCAATGTTTGTCACTAAAGAGGTGTTTTCACATTCGTCTACTGAAGAGCGAGATGTCTGTGAAATAACGTAACGAAATCAAAATGTGTCGATGGAGGAACAGGTTTTGGCCAAAAAAAAAAACAAAAAACGGCGAAGAAACCTGAAACCAGCGTAGAAAGGATTTTTCATTATAGAGAATGGAGTTAGTGCTACCATGGCGAAAGTTTTGACATCAAATACCATCACCACAGATGTTATTGTATATTTCCAAACACTAATGCTCTGCCAGTTATCCTACAAGCTAACAACCAACATATAGGTAAAAAAAAGATGCTGACTACACTTACCACTCTGGTATGTCTGCTAGTTTTAGTAAGTAGTAGTTAGTAGTTTAGTAGTTAGTTTTAGTCTGCAATTTTAGTAAACAACAGACTCCTCTTCTGTATCTGGGTCTGACCGAGGCTCAAACGTGAATGGCTGAATCTCTGTGTTGTTTCCTGTAATGTTAACGCTGGCTATCTCGATGCTCTGTCATGGGTGGACCTAACATAAGCAATGCTGGGTAAAGCAAAAGTGAAACCTACCGCAGGCAGCGGTGGTGGGCAGAGCCGAAGCCAGATCATCAGTTTCTCAATGAGGGAGAAAGAGTACATCTGCCTCATGCCTCTTTTCATAGTTTTTTACTACTATGTGGGAGAATCATATTAAACAGAACTGTGGTGTAAATATTTAGGGAGAAAGATATGGAGCTGATTTTAACAGGGACTCAGCAGCAGTTGTCGTAGTGGCTGTAGGCAGTGAAAGTGACACCTCAGCTCAAGTTATAACGATGGCATGAAGTGTGCAGTTTGGGTTTGTTTACCTGCCACGCTCAGCTCTCTAAATGTGGAGCGACTAGGTTTGTTTTTGTTCTTCAGTCAGGCTGCTTTTTCTAAAACATGGAGTGCATGTTGGAGACAGATCCAGTGGCTAACAGGGAGGAAAATACTGACAACTTGACTGCTCCTGTTTAAATTAATAGCAAAGCCTCATTGTTTTTCAGCCCACCTTTTTTCTCTGTGTACCACTCAATGCATCATTGTTCCAAACTGATAAAACAGAAGTTCAGACAGAATTAAGGACATTTTCCCCGAGGACTCAGTCGCTTGTAGACCGCTTGCTGAAGGTGTATTTTGTGATCTGAAACTTTGCCTTGAAGTTGTTTTTGTAAGCGAGCACAATGAAATAGTAGAATTTCATCACACCTTTTTAAGGAGTAATGATGATTTTTCTCTTAAATCTAGCTCCAATTGTTCCCCTTTTGTTAGCAGGAGTCTCCTCTGTGTATTTTATCAAAGCAGTTTGAACATTGTTGTATTCACTATTGTTTTTCAGGACTTATTTTTTCATGTCCTGATCATATCTCTATCTATCTTTGTTTAGTAAATATAACAATTTTTGGGGGGAGCATTTTGTATCAATGAGCAAGGTGCCTCAGCTGGCAGACAGGCAAGTGAAAATCAAAAAGAAACAATGCCACGGTATGGCTTTCCAAAAATAATTGGATTCAGACACGACACATTCAATCTGCCTTTTTAATCAGGCACACTCTGTGAAGGCTGGGGGTGTTGAATTAGATTTTTTTTTTTCCAGTTGATAATGACTTTGTCAGTGCTAGTTGTGTCTGAGCGGTGTTTGCCCAGTTTGTTTGCTGATTTGTTGCAGGGCTTAATCTTCACATGGATATGAATATTTTTTCCCCCGCTTTTTTATCCCTACAACAATTTCTATTATTCTAACAACTTAGCGTTCCGTTCATTGTCTTTACCAAGATCAAATTTCAATCTGCATTTTCTGGAGTAACATTTCATCTCTTGTTATTTCTTATTGATTACACACGGGCCAGTAATATTCTGGTTTTAGTTACACTTCACTTGAGGTGCAGTGGAGTGTGTTACCAATGCAGTATCCTTACATAATTGTCACATTTCAAAATTAAAGCATTATGAGGCATTCCCCACACGAGGGCGGGAAGTGAATTCCAGACAGTTTTACAGTTAATGAACCAGACTATTATCATTAGGAAGCCTCTTCTGTTTCTAAAAATGCACTTGGCCTACATACTGTAGGTACATATGAAACTAGAGTTTTGTGAATTTGGAACACACCAACGGCTGCAGCTCGGGGATGAAATAATAGGATTCATAACAAATTAGCTTTTAAGTGAGTCTTTTGGTTGTTTTATAAACTTTTCTTATATTTCTAGAGTATTATTGTTGGTTATTACCATGAAATGTTGTTACACAGTAAAATGTTACAATGCTTTCAAATGTTTTTAACTGTTTTTACCTTCACACAGTTCCATTCATTAACATTTTAGTTTTAACACATTTTAGTGTGTCTGCTCAATCAGGAACACATTAAATGAGGGACTGAAATGTGTATCATTTGTTGATTATGGAGTGGTAACCACAGAGTGTAAATATGGTAGATGTAAACACTGTGACATTACCCAGTGGTTTGTGAAGTCCTGCAGTGATACAGTGAGTGTTGCATTTTTGTGGCCATCGTTACTTTTTGGATCCAGAAGTGATCATATTTGGATGAGAGGTTGGAGCTGTGGAGGAGGAAGGGGTGGATCTGATTCATAGGCTGTGGTGACACTTTGCAGACAGCCTGTCACTCAGTGTTCCCGCCCTTAATTCTGTGTAACTTTAAGACTCAATTGTAAATGGGTGAGTTATATAAAAATTCACCCCCTACACAGTTGTCATGAATGTTGAAATTAGCCATAGAGACCAAAAACAGTTTTTGTACTAGGCTGTAAACATGTTTATTTCTGCTGTAGAGTCAGGCATTTTAACATGGCCAAATTGCCATCCATAAAGCCATGTTGTTAACGTGGCTAAAAATACAAGAACACGCGTGAATATTGTTATTATTATATGTAAAACGGTTATTTGTTGCCCTGAGGCAACATTGTGCCTCACCGATGGAGATGTATTACGATGTAAAACGATGACCCTGGTCTGTGTTCCAGCTATCTAATAATACTCACTGGCAATAATGTCAACAATGAAAATCTGTTTTTTTATTGATGTGAAACTTTATTTCCTCTCCCTGTTACTTCAGATGTGATGTTCCTTAAACTCGATTCTGCTGCCTCTCAGTGAACATGAAAGAGACATTACAGCTTTAGAAACAGCGGGGAGACTTCAAAGGCTCCAGCGGAGCCAGAACTTATCTCTTTTTTTTCTTTTAAGTTCTTACAAAATTACTCCTCCCCCCCCTTTTCACAAAAGCTTCACTGTATAATTCACTTACCACAAATTATGATCTCCTAGCATAACCCAGAGGATCCAGGGAAATGAAACCTGGCAGTGATTTACATTCCCGTGTTTTTAATTTCCTCCCCACCACCAAAATTAAGGGGATTAGGCATGCACACATTTGTTTATTTTCATTAGGCAAAACAGAGGACGGGCATTATCGCAGCGTGAGAGTCCAAGTAACGTTACTGTGCATGTGGAGAGACCTTGAAGATGTGGAATACACACACGTCCTCCTCCCTTTATGCCCTTTGAATCATTTGCATGGTTCCTCTGTGTAGGAAAAACCACTGTGGCCTATACTTAGAAAGCTTATTACTGGAAAGCAGGAGGATAATTAATGGGTATCAGCCAATATTCCTTCAATATTTCAACGGCCAGCAATAGCAGCTATTACACGGCTTTGAATTTTTACATCTGCTTTGTCCCAGGCCTCTTGTAAACAGAAAGAAAATGTAAACAATGAAGACAAGAACAAGCAAGGAATGTCAATATCAAATATGAAAATAATAGCTTTTTTCTTGCATGTGAGGAAAACACAACAGCTTTATCTTCTTCTCTCCACTGTTATATCCATTAAACACTCGGGCCCCGAGGTATCTGTCTGTATCAGAAGGTTGTTTGAATTGTTGACATTATTTTAGTACACGCTGATGCATCTTTGCATTATTATCAAAGGAGAAGCCGTGGTATGAAACTGTCTGCAGCAGTGTCTTTCCAAAGCAAACAAGCAGGCTAAGAGTTTGCCGTTCACACGCACGTAAGAGCATTACAGCACTCACTCTCACACACACACACACACACAGAGTCTAAGCCTGCATGTATTTGCTGCCTTTTTCAGATCAATAGCAATCACTGGGCCACAGTAGCAGAATCAGATGATCGACTCGCAGACTAAAAATACACTGGACTATCCATCGCCTCTGCACCCTGCCGAGTTCACTTCTGGACTGTAATGCCCTGAAAGTGACCAGAACTAAACACGTTTGATTCTACAAATCTCATTTCATGGATACTTTTATCATAAGTGTGTGATATACTTCATCTTCATCTTAATCTGTTGGGACATCACTGAAAAGCAGCTCTGGCGGAGAGCCTGTTGTGCACCAGGAGAAAAATAGCGCTCTGTCGAGGTTCCATAAATTTAAAGTTGTTTAATCACACTTGATGCATCTCGCCCCAACATCTGAATAGCCTCAGCAGTGGTCCATTTGGGAGCACTCACAATACATCCCACTGCTGTATCGCTCAGGTCCTTGCACACGGTAATCTCTACTTTGGTACAGAGCAGAAAGAAGGGAAGCAGGCTGAGAGAAAGGACAATAAGAGGATTTCACAGCTGAGTGTTATGACACAACTTTGCATTATTGTTTCGCTTGCTCCTGAAAAGCTCTAATTAAATTGCCGTTGACTTAACAGGAGACCTGTCTGAGTATGACAAACAGCAGCGTCGGTTGAATACACAGAATCCTAGCTGACTCATGACAGAGCCTAGATCAACTGTAGAGTCACTACAGTTGATCTAGGGGTGAGTCGGGATGAGTCGGCGAGTAGTACAATTGTACAGAGGTTTTTTTTAAACTCTACACCCAGAATAGTCTAAATCCTGCTCTACAAATGCTTTCTATAAAGTCAAACATGCCAATGCCGACACATCTGTTGTTGTTTACTCTTCACCCCATATGGTTCATGAAGATTTAAGATATTACTGTAACCACTGAACTCATAGTACACTATAGCAGTATTCTGTGTCCTCAATCAGTCCTTTGCTCAGTCAGTGCTCAGAATATAAAAGACACTGAATAGTTCACTTTATAGTGAGCGGAAAACTTGATATTTTGGGCATTAATCATCATTTTGCGTCATCACTGACAGGTGTTAAGAACCACAATGGAGATTTATAAAAATGTGACAGATTGCATTGTGAGATTGTCAGCACAAAGTAAATGAAAATGAATTGAATACTCAGAATTTGGACACTGGTGGCCAGAAAATATTATGCAATATATAGCAAACAGGAGTTCAGGACACATGGTTAGTGTGTACATCAAGGAAAAATGCAGCTTGGATGGCAAATGGATGGGTGAAAACAACATCATTTTAGACTGTGTAATACCAGCATTTTTACAAGTGCACTGCCACATGGCTCGAGTTAAATTGACTGTTCACCCCAAAATCAAAATGACATATTCTTTCTCTTACCTGTTGTGCTATTTATAAGTTGAGATTGTTTTGGTGTGAGTTGCAGAGTGTTGGAGATGTCTGCCTTGTCTTTAATATGATTGAACTAGATGACACTCAATGACCCCAAAAAAATACATTTGAAAAACTCAATGTCTCTTTCCAGAAATCTTGACTCAAGATAGTCCACAGACCTTGTGAGCAGTTTCATGTAGGAACTATTTTCTTGCCAACCGTATCAGAAGGAAGCGCGCACCTACTGCAAGCTCACCTAACACCATTGAGCTAACTAACATGACAGCTCAGAGGAAGATGCCAATAATGTTTGCATCTCGCTCCATCACAGGCATGAACCTGTTGTCCATGAGCAGATGCATGATTCCTCCTGCGTAGTGATATAGTTGGCGTATCTCTTTTAGGTAATTTTGAGGCATGTCAGATGGGGTGATAAAAGTCACATGTGCTGTAGTTTGACAGTGTAAAAGGGGAATTTTTTTTTGTGATGGCAATACTAGTTAACTAGTGTGTTCTGTATCATATCAGGTCATATTTTGACTGGTTGATTTGTAAAAGTGGGTGGAACTTTGGTGTCACACATCTGTCTCTCTGTCCCTCTTTTCCAGCCACCGTAACTTTCGCCCAGGCTTCTTCACTCCCCACCTGCCTGCTTACCTGCATCACATTCACTCATTCAGCCTCTCAGTTCATATAGCCGACCAGTCATGTCATGGAAGTTGTCATGTGCGTCATGTGTTGTGTTGTAGTATTTGTACTCTGTCTGCCGCCTGCCTGCAGAACCGTCTGTCTGGTTCTTGGACCAATCATTCTTTTCCCAACCTCTGATAGATTTTTGTTTCAATTTTCTGAGACATCCAAAACTGTCAAAATGGGGGCATTGACACCTTGTTGTAAAGGCATGCATGAGCCTCCAGAACAGCTTCAATGCTACTTATCACAGATTCTCCAAATTTCTGGAAATTTACCCAAAAGGATGATCCCTCATTGCATGTGTCAGTCAGTGAAGTTGAAGTTGAAACCAAAGCAAATTGAATTTATTTCTATTAAAAACCTGGTAGAAAGGCAACAAGCAAGTTAAGAAAAAAAATGATCCAATAGAAATAGAAATTAGTTGTTTTTTAAATTACAAGAAAATGACTTGAAAAATGGCAAAAAATGGAAGTCAAAACAAAAACAAACAAGGAAACAACCTGATAAAAAGTACTTTAAGAAAAGTATACAGGAAAAGTAATTATAGTTCTGTAACATAATTTTGAAAATATATTTATAGCTCTCTGGACATTTTTCTCCTATATATGATGATACTTTGCAGAGGCTGCATGTGGAGGAAATGCATGATCCCTACAAAAGTGTATGTCTATGTTAAAGTGTGAATTATTTAAAAGCAGGACAGTATGATGCTTCTTTTGGCAACCAACTGCTTGAGTGGTGTTAATGTCAAAGGCCATGACTACCGTAAAGATTTCCATCTCTTCAGGTAAAATTACTGCTAAACCTGCTATTAAGTCATACACCGTACCTCAGAGGTGGCTTTGGATGGATGGCGTGAAATTACAGCGTATTTCTCACAGTTACAGTGTTTTGGCTTTGTAGGTCAGAACAGGACAGCCCCCTGGCATACCATAAATCATCGTTAGGGTCCTCAACATCAAATGCCGTTGTGGGCAACAGTAAAATGTGCTGCTGAGCGATGAGGCGGATGGTTATTTTAGTGAGGCGAAGTCCAGTTGAGTGTGTGGAGCCTGAATCAGGGCCAGGGCCTATCAGCTAAAAGAACGTAGGTGGGGCCATTTAGCAATGGCCTGAATTAACAAGTGCCAAAATCTCTCATAATTCCATTATGGTACTTCATTACGTACATGCAGCAGTACCATTTCAATCCACCCACACTCTGAACACTGGCCTTTTGTATCCCAGCTGTCTCCAGAGTTCAGGATTGCAGCTAAATGCTGTACATTGCTATTCAGATATGCAAAATGTAAAAATAATCATGCTGTTATAGATTAGAATTTGTGAAGAATCAAAAAGACTTTGATTGGCATGTGAGGTCTCCAAACTCAATACAGATTTCATAACGTGTTCACATTGGGCTGATTAAACAAGAAGTGTGTGTTAGTGCTAAAGCATAGTCACTGAGCTGACATGAAAATGAGGGGCTGTCATAAATTCTCCGCACCCGGTGACTAATCGCTGTCTCCCTCTTAGCTAACCCCACAGGCATGATGGGAGAGGGCATTAATCTGCAGAGGACTAGCAGGGGAATTTGTTCCCTCATCTTAGTTGACTGCAGTTTGTGTCGTTAATCTGTTTAAAAACAGCAACCACTTTAATGAGCTGCTAATATGAAATTATAATATGATATTAAAAAGGAAGTCACTTATAATAAATAAAACAGCCGGGGTGCATCCTGGAGAGTCAATCTGTGTTAAAAGAGCTCCTGCGGACTGAATGCCAGAGGAATGTTATAATGTTTTAAATGGGATGAGCTTTTCCTTCTTCCGAGGAAGCTGCTTGATAAAACTGGAACGTTCAGCACAGCTGTGACCGGATTGAACAGAGAATTGAAGCGTTTTCTAAGCAGATATGCCAGCTCTCTGAACCCCATGCTCTGTTGCAATTTCCAAGACTGTATTATCGAATATTTCATGGCTGCCATTTCACTGTACCAGTCAAATGACAATTAATCTGTTTATTGTAGTTGTGACTTGGTTCAGCAGTGAGGAAATGCTGCACAGCAGAAGCTTAGCGGTGCAAACAAAGACAGAAGACTTGTTATTTTCTTTCAGCATTTAATCAGATTTGTGCTTTTTGTCCTCAGACACTGCGAAGCATTATATTTCCGAGTGGATACTCTTTGAAATGGTTTGGTGCCGTCTTCACAAATATGCCAGGCATGCACCTCATTTCTGTTGAATGATGTTGGGACTTTTTCTTTGTGAGAAGTACTTAACTCAGTGTGCTGTGGCCCCATTAGTATTTGGTCTGAATTCTTATGCACTCTTTGGAGACATTAGGTCATTGCAGCGACAAATGATTCTGGGATTCAGCAGGGAAGAAATATGAAATAACATAACCCAAAATGAATACATAAATAAAGTAAGAAAATAAGTTGTGGGATTTTTAGCCATGCTAGCGTTTTCCCTTTAGGGGTCCCAATCCAATTGCTGTTTGACAGTCCGACACTCATATCCAGAATGAAATATCTCAACATTTTTTTGATACATTGCCATTAAAATATAGATGTTTCCCAAACAATAAATCCTAATGACTTTGTTGACTTCCCAATTTCATCTCTAACCCAATTAAGGTCGATATTTTGGGTTGGATTGAATTGATTTGCCAAATTTTTGACAATTTTAAGGGAGCTGCTAACTGACCATAACCAGCACCATACCGCAGCCTACTTACCAGAAATCCCAAGTTTGGAGCTGATTTCAGGCGTTGTTTTTCAAGTGTGTATTAAAATATTCTTCAAGAGAGAGATCACAATTAAAGCTCTGGGTGACTGCGCTAAAACTTATCTTCAACATTTACCATAGATTAATGCTTATGGAAGAAGGATGTACACACTCCTGCGTTCCTAACTTAAACTTTATCAAAAAAAATTGACGCCTTGGAACGCTTGTGCATTGTGACGACATTGCTCTAGGTTTTTGGCGCATTTAGGCCTTTCTGCGCAACTACTTTGACAGCACCCATACTCAACCCGCCAATATTGTCGCAATATTATAGGTAAAAAAAAAAAGAACTTGTGATATTTGATTTTCATAGCTGTGACAGGCTGGTGACCATGAATAAGATGGTTACAGAGGATGGGTGGATAGATGGATGGATGGATGGATGGATGGACTGATTAATCTCCATTGGCTTAGCTCTACTTTGATTCCTTAACTTTTGCTCAGGCACTGTCATTGGGTCAAAATTTCACTTTTCTGTATGAACCTGAAAAACTAATGACATTCCCATCAGCCTCAGTTCTACTACTACTACTACATACTACTACTACAGTTTTGGCTCACTGATGTGCTGTGTTCAACATAGTCAGCAACACTCTACCTGTGAAGCATCAGCATGTAATGCTGCGTTCAAGCCCCAAAGGCCTCAATTACAAGACCAACTTATAAATGGCGTTCAAGTCAACGTCAGAGTAGTATTGTGGTAATGTTTACACAGAATTTTAGAAATGTAAGCCAGGAGTGTGGACTAAAGATCAAATGACAATGGCCAAATGGTTTGCCTTGGTGGGATAATGCAGAGCCAAAATCTGCACAACAGACATTTTGACATGTAGCAGCAGGAAAAGCACATGTGTAAATAATGAAGCAATGCTGACTGATAATTCTATTTAGTTGCTTCAGTTTTAGGGTCCTGATGCTGTGCATAATGGCTCATTGTCACACTGTCATGACACAGATACAAGATATAGTTCATGTTTTCAACTCACCTGTGCTATTCCTCCGGACAAGAAAAAACGCTGTACATGCAGTATATTCAGCTGAGAAACGGGTTGTTTCTGTCAATATATAAAGTAAAACATGCTGTAATCAGAGCTATGGTGTATATGAAATTATCAAGTGCATACATAGGAAATCTAAACCCTGAAGGAAAGATATTTAACAGGTATTAGTGGGGTGATTGACTGTAAAAGTGTTTCATAATATTTCTAGATGAGGCCTCTGCTGATAGGCTGACAGAACATGCTGCTTTTACTTAACAATGGAAGCTGAATAGATTTCTTACTGCCATCAGTGTCGCTGCATGAGTCACATCAAAGAAAAGTTGCCCTCTCTGAGTTTCAGTACCATCGGTGCTGAGGTGGCAGGAAACATGCGTTAAGCAGTATTGATCTTGATCAATGACGTTTGATTAGTTCAGAGCGACTCAGTATCTGTTGCTCTGTTTAAATTTGTCCGACTGGGGTTTTGGAGTCAGCGTTCCCTTTTGGGCTTAATTAGGTGCATTTGTTTTAGCTGTGGGAGGGAGAGAAGAGGCTGAGGGTGATGTCAGTGAAATTGTTTATGGTGCATCGATCCTCTGGACTAATTCTCATTCCACGCAAACCCCACCGTTTTACCGCGTGTGACACTGACTCCCTCATTGATCTCTAGGCTGCTGTTCCACTACAATCATGACAAAATGGCCGTGGACGCTGCTGCCGTTGTTGCTGCTGATTCGTATACATGTGATAACGTACAGAAATGATAGATATATGTATGGAAGTGCTTCCCGTAAACTGTCAGGTGATTGGCGGTGGCATGCAGAGACAGATGGGGTTGAGTGGATAGGTGGAAATGAATGATTGCATGTAAGAATAAGAACATTGCTGCTGTGTTATTGCATCAGTCAGGGAAATCTATTGCTGCTGAGATCTTTTCGTCGGCCACCAAGAATAAATCTACGCGCTGAGTGGATAATTTAACATTTGCACTTCAGAATTTATAACTGAAGTGTTATCTCTGGTTGCTGCAAAAACTGATGTAGCCTTTTAGATGAGGGACAGACTCTTTAACCACCGGGCATCCCAGCTGGGAAACACTTTTCTGCTACATAACAGGCTATTTCACTAAAATCCCAAAGGTTTAAGCTGCTCCAAATGGTCTGACCCAGTCTGTCTCCTGTCCTTTAATGAATGACAAAGCAGATTTCAGCATAGTGACAGCCTAAAACCAACATCAAGACATAAGGCCCTTCGTCCACAGACTGTTTGGTCCAGTGTCCTGTTTGCATCATTTATCTGTGTTTGCATGAAATTATTTTTTCTTTTGACGTATGTTAAACTGTACCACACCGTATTTCATGTTACAAAGTTATGGACAAAAAGGATTCAGCAAAGGTAATCAAAAAACAAATACCAGTAATATTGTGTAAGCTACAGTAATAAAAAAGAATTGAGCCAATATACAAAGTAAAAGCAAAATACAGCTATGTGAATTGACTATGCAACTGGAACCAAGATCTGGTTAGCTTAGCCAGTTAGCCTGGCTCTGCTGAAAGTTAAAAAGAAAAATCCCTAACCAGCGTGTTCATCAGTTAACACTTTTTCTAAAAAAATGAACTAAAAAAGACCTGACCTGGCTCCCACAGAGGCTAAAATATCTGCCTATCAACGCCTCCAAAGCTCATCAATTAACACATTAATTTGCTGAATTAATACACAAATCAGAATGCACAAATGGCAAAATATGGTTACACAGGCTGTCATGCTGTATAGAACAGTGACTTTTTGGAGTTTTGCTCTCACTGTGAGCTTAGCAGGCGACCAGTGGAGATTCAACAGCTTTAAAGAAGTTCTTAAGGTGCATTCACAGCCAACGCAAGACTAGTTTTTTGGTTAGACAAAGCCAATGCAAAGATAAGCTTCCACTCGAGTTGAGATGTTTCAACTTGAGAGAAAAATCTGCTCGACACTGTCCAAAAACCTGTTAGTGTTGAATCTGGTCGAGATTCTCCTGACTCACCGAGAATCAGCAATGGAGGGAAAACTTATTGTCCCTGTCTGTGGGCACAACGACAGTACTATACAGAGACAAAACAAAAAAAAAGGGCTTGGAGAAAAGTGAGAGGACTTCATGGTAAATTTTATAAATATGTATTTGTTATTTGAAAAAGCTAGTTTGTTGAGTTGCTTCTTAACAAAATGCTCTGCATGATTTAAGTTGGTCTTTTATTGTGGAGGGTAAAGCAGAAGGAGTTCAGCAGTAATATGCAGCTGTGGGCGATTATGAGAACCACAGGTGTCGTCGCTGGTTTAGAGCCCAGAGCCTCATGTTCAAATCACTTGATTCCAGCTATTAGTTGTACTTTACTTTGAACTACATAAGCTTTAAGATTAGTGTTAGTTTTTTTATTTGTTGACTTTGTTAAGTTTTTGGTTGATTTACGTTGCTTACTTTATGTTTGCTCATCGACTTTGTTTGCTTGATTACACAACATTTGTATTTATTGTCCTTATTGAGATGAGATTCCTTAAAGCCCCCAATGGTTTCTTAATCTCACCTGCACAACCTTGTCTTCTTTTGCTGTTGTATATCTTTGTTTTGTGCAAATAAATCTTAATCTAATCTTAAATTTAGCTGCCTTCCTCAGTTGGTTAGCACACCTGTTTTCTGTTAGCACAGCTGTTATGGGTGAATGTTCAAGAGAAATACTCCAAAAAACTTAAGCGGCTGTATTTGTGTGAGTAATGCTTTTTGGTATCAATTTTCTAATCTCACTTCTGTCAAGAAAGCAAATGAGCATATTTCCCTTAATGCTGTGTAAATAGATTAGTGTTTATATTATATTAAGAAATAGACCTAGACAAAGGAATTTCAATATGTAGTCATTGAGCAGGAATGTTCGCTATTACGACGAATAGTCTCTGTCTGTACACTGATTAACTACGAGTGCTTTTATTCATTAATACAAGGTCTAATTTTGTCCTGTGGGTGCAGGCAAAAAGATTCAAGAGTTGTGCTTCGTTTTACTCTCTTTTCCTCCGTCCCCATGGTCCCTTGCAGGTTGTCCTGTCATAAGGACTGTGCAAGTGTGCAAAGGTTTGACCTTTATAGGAAGGTTTGTCAATACTCTGACCCTAGATCACACCTCCTCAATCAGCCGTCTCACTCATTCCTACAGGGATTAGCTGATTTGTCACAGAAAAAAATAGCGGATTGGGATTTCTATCTAAATCATCAAGATGCAGGCAACACCTCCCACAGAATATTATTGATGTTTTGGATGTCTGTGTTGGCAAAGAGGCTAATAAATTGCTTTGATCTGGTCAGAAAGATGAAAGGCCAGGGAAAATAGGTGTGTTAGAGCTACTGATGGAGTAACGTGTTGAACTGGGGGAATATATGAAAGTATGGATTGGAAAGGTGGAAGATAAAAAAGGATGGATGGATATTAGAGTTGATAGATGAGCAGAGTAACAGCTTTTTGTGTGGAAAATAGTGGAAAACAACTCTGGGATCATCTCAACATTTGTATTTCTTCAGACTGAGAACAACAGATCAATCCAGCTTAGAAAGCAATGTGTTGGAATGGTGTGTTTTAATGCAAGGAGTTGAACAGAGATTTAGACTGCCATGTTTTCTTTTTTCTTTCTTTCTTTTTTTTTTTTTTTAACTCTCCCTCCTTTCCAGAGAGAGGGCCACGAGGGAACCACTGCTGCAATGCAGCAAAACAAATCGTGAGAATCTATTAAGCGTTTGTGATTGCAAGACAGTCTTGTTTCTCCTTTTTTATTTTCACTTCGCTCCCTCTCTGGTTGGAACGCTCTGAAGTCAGACATTAAAATAAATGAGCCCTCGTGCGTGCAAGAAGATTGGAAGATAAAATAAAAACAACATATGCGAGTATTTGGATGACGAGTAGATTGCTACAGATTTAAAAAGACTTAATAGAAAATTGACTTTTCTTTATGAAATCATGTATCTTCGTTTTTTCCTATTGTACAAGGAAGTGATAAGAGAATCACAATAAGACTGTGACATGAGAGTACATTCAAAAAGCCATTATTGACATAGAATTGACCTGGACACCATTTAAAATCACTGCTGTGTTGCGCTGATGTAAAGTACAGCCTTAGCTTCAGTATAGATCAAGGTAATCCTTTAGTCCCTTCAAGGTTTACATCCACAACCTACGGTACTCACTTCCAGAGATGTTGTACAACCGCACTACTCCGGGGCTTTCAAATACACACCGTGCATACAAATTCATGAAAAACGCTGTAACACAATGTTCAGCCAAAGAAAACTCTGACATACTGGAGAGAGAAGATAAAGTAAATATACGGTATACACATCTTTTTGAGGTACCAAAAGAGTAGAGGGTAGTATGGAGTGCTACTTGTTTAGCCTTGAATAATATAAATATGACCTGTTTATCTTAATAATATGCAGTTCTTAGGCTTCACATATAAAGAGAATGTATGTGTTTACTGATCACTGTTACTGATTCCTCGCAATCATTTTTCATGTTTTACAGATTGATCACTGGAAAACACAAAAATATATTTATATTTAAACGGCAGGGAAGTGGGAAGTTCAAAACAAAACACTTAAGTAAGGTTATATCTAATAAGTTATATCTAATAATTTCATTAATTTTTTATCTGATTTTTGGGTAATAATAATAAAGATTTCTACTCTTGAAGACTATAATCTTTATTCATTCAGTCTAAAATGGACAGCTGCGTCGTAGACAACCATCTCACTACCGAAGTTGAATTATCTCATGTCCAAATCAGATGTCACTAAAGTGGCTCCGCACATGAACACCACTTTTGTGATTTTTGAAGTGTAAACATAATCGCCAGATGAAAAAGCTAACATTAGGCTATAAACAAGCTACCTTAACGTGAAATGACTTTAAGCGTAGCCACCACATTTAGGCTAGAAAGCCGTGCTTGGCATTATGACGTCCTGTGGTTTCATGTAGCCACTTGTTAGCAACTGCCTTTTTTAAGACACATAAAAGTGTCGCAATTGTGTTAACCACAGACTTATTTTAGGCATTTAACCAAAAACCCATTGACTTTGAGGGGAGGGAACCAGGAGTGCTAAAATGCTAACTCATTTCCAGGTTTTAGGACTCATTGCTGAATGCATTGTCTGAATGCATTTACCATAACTGTAGTGTCAGCTGATAATACCGTACCTCTTAAGTTGTACTGTGATAAAGAAGCATGAAGCAGATTTTCATTCTAATATATTAATACCAGACTTTATTGTGTTAGACGTTGTTTGCCTTATGCTGGTTACTAAGCAAAAAGCAGAGCTCCCTTACTGCTCATTTTTCTTTTTCATTCTACTGTATGTCTTTTTTATAAAATATTATCATCTACAATAAACATGTCACACTTCTCTATGGGATAATCAAACACTCTGACTCAGACATATAAAAACTCATGTTTTGCTACTCAGTCCTCCATCTGTAAACATTTAAGCTCGCTAACAACTCCAAACTAGGTTGACGTTTTGAGCAGTTTGGAGGGCGGGAGAATTAGAAAAATCAGTTGCTCTTTCCTTGACCCGTGTCAACGGAGGCTGCTGCGCCTACATGTGCCACACAGAGATAGTCAATATTTCCCTCCTCCTGCTCAGCGCCCAATGTGGCAGCTGTACATGCCGTGATGGAGAGTAGAGATGAGAAACACCCAGAGCTGTAATGTTACAAATTGACAGGTATACACAGTATACCCACCTCTGTCAAAGGGGAATATCTCTAAACGTTCTGGATAACAGCTATACTGTATATTGTAGAGATCCAGGGGGTCTTCACGGGTCAGAACAGTTACAAATATGATTCGAAACAGCTCGTTACATCACACTGCACATTTAATGTTTGCAGGGAAGCTCAGACATTCCTCACAGGTCATACTTTTGTAAAAGCAGAAACAAATATACAGTTTAGAGTCCCAGCTTGTAGAAGAAGCAGTGTGTCAATCCAGCGTCCTCACATCAGCGTGCGTTACCCTGGTTACTAAAAACATTTAAGAAACAGTACACAGAGAGGCGATCATTACAATATGTAGTGTCCATATGCCAGGCGATATATAATGTAATCTGTGACATCTACCGCTGACAGACTTAAGCTCCCTGCCTTTAGTTTTTCGAGGCAATGTTAGTATGGCCCAAAATCAGCCTGCAAAGAAGAAGTCTTTAAGCTGCATTCATCAATATTTTTAGCCACTTAGGGACAGAGAGCCACTACCAACCAAAAATCACATTTGACATATTGTGACCTAAAGTTGATATAGCTGACATGTTGGCAAACTATTGCTAATTTTTAAATCATTCAACAGGCAAGGAGCAACAGTTATTTGCAGTCGTGCGTCTGGTAATCTGACAAATATAAACAGTATTTACTCTCCTTAGCCCTGTTTTAGCTCCACCCACTCCAGAGAGAAATACCTGGCTCTTTTTGAGGTAAAAAAAAAAAACCCCTGCTTTATCGCAGAGACTTAGAAGAGGACATTGATACAATACTCATGTTTGCATGGCAGATATGAAGCTGTAGAAAGCAGCTGGTTAACTTAGCTTAGCATAAAAAGTGGAAGCAGTCTTTATCACCAGCCATGACAGTGTTGCAATGGCTGGAGTTGCTCTTACTTTGTGGGTCTGAGTGTGTGTGTCATAATGGCAAAATGTGATCCTGGAGACACAGAGCGTTGTAGCGTGAACTGCTACAGAAGCTGTTTTGATACTTTGGCAGGTGTTTTATACTTTATGTCTGTCTGGTGTTGCTACCATGCAAGATACAGTCACAAAACTTTGCAGGTGTGTAGTTAAAAATGAAGGCTGAGTTTAGAGATGAGTGATGTTTGAGCATGGACGCCAAATTTAGGGTATAGCCCATGGCCGACATTCACCTTAAGTCGTGGACTGTTGTGACTTGAGTGATAGCATTGCAAGATAGTCTCTGGTGTATTTTGTTTTTATTCTTTGCTCAGAGCTTGGCTAACTGTTTCCCCCAGCTCTCAGTCTTCATGTGAACTTCACTAACCCCTGCTAGCAGTAACTTTACATTTACCCCAGATTTCGAAATGTTGCTCTCGTGTTCGGATATTGTGGCCTCTGCTGGTTCTTCCTCGCTTCCACGCATTTCTTAATCGCTTTCCCTTTCCTACCTGATCCTTCTTGACGTCTCCTTTCTAAACATATTTTTCTTCATCCATGATGACCTTCAAACTTTTCAAACTTGATTGTCTACGTTTATGTGCACAAAATATTCCGGCTTTTGCCCTTATTCCAAAAAAAGACAATATTTATGCTAAGCCGGTTATATGGCTAATGAAAAATGAATATTCCACTAAAATTCTTGTTTGCATGATGCAGTGTATATTGCAACTACCATGCTCTACAGCATGTAATTTACCCAGGAATGATGGTGGGTTGCTGCAATGGTATGTGCTTATATGTGCCACTGCTGCAACCCAACCCAAGCAGGACATGTTTAACAGGTCCCTGAATTTTAGAAACCACCACTGATTGCCTGTGTAACCTGCTATAACCACTAGGACTGATTGTACAGAAATGAGATCAGTACATACGTATGTTAATTTAATTCTTTCATCATATGTCTTTTCTTTGAAAGTGAAACGATCAGGAGTGGACCAAGGTTACTTATTGTAGCTATAGGGAGCAGATCAAAGCGTCAGTGGCTTCAAAGGAACATCATCTGGTGCTGTATGTCCCGAAGTTCTTTGAAACTCTGCCCATACAGTCAAGTGTGTGATCTCTACAAGGTGATTGTATGTCATGCCTGGTTTGTACTGGTCACCAGGCAAAATAATTACCATTACCAGTGATTACTCTGAGCCCACATTATCCAGCACAGTTTCTCCTAACCACATCCCATCAAATCCATCCTGCTGAAATTAGAGGCGCTCCCCTTGAAGGTTTTCTTTCCTTTTTTTTTGTGCCTTTAGAGACAAGCAGGCCAAATAATCAACAAACCACACTGTGATCATTGGAGTGCTCAGTGGGGAAATAAGCATCCAGCTCTGGGCTGCGGTTCAGCTCGGCTCCGTTTCCTCCCTGTGTCAAAACGCAGTTTGGTTTGCCGAGAAAGAGAGCTACTGTGGCAGATAACAAAGAGAGAGATGGATAGAAAGTGAGACAAATAGTGAGACGGAGGGGTTGTTAATTAGAGGATGTGACGTGTCCCCTGGAAGTTGTGGTGGGTGGTGAAAATTCAACATCCAGTGGGGCTAATTCTCAGATAGCAGCGCTGACGGAGAGAAGACACCAGTGTCATTTCCCTTAGACAAGTGATGACTGTGGGAGGGGAAGAGGAAAGAAAAGAGTGATAGAGGGAGGAGGTGGAGATGGAAGGTGGTGTGGCACATGGCCTGTTACCATGGCAATGAGTCCCATGTCGACCTGCAGAACATAAATTAACTCCAGTTTTTCTTATGGTTTGTCATGGAAATTCCTCTCCTCCTCTCTGTGGCTCCTCTCAGTTGCTCAACTTTGTCAGCTCAGATCTCTCAGTGGCTTTGTCAGGCAAATTTATGCAGCCAAAGAATAGGAGCAACAATGCTTTGAGATCTGCTGTTTACTGTATGCTGACAGTGAGATAACGCTTAGTCATAGCGCTCATTTATATTCATACTGCTGTAACTTATGCTCATAGACACAAAGTAGGATCCTGTGCTGTTGAAAGACACTCACTTTGGCTCTGTTAAAAACGTGCTGACACCATTTCCGTTGCATAATGCGGCTTGATGTGTCTGACAGGTTGGTGGCTGTGATTTATGATGGTGAAAAATTGATGCTGATGCTCAGGAGATGAAAGACCTCTGCAGGTGGCGAGGAACAGAGGAGTGAGAAAAGAGGGACAGAGGGACAGACCATTACACCAAAATGTAGACTGACAACTCCGTCAGTCTTGTCAGCTCATATCACGTCCTTTCATGATAAGCCCACTGTATACCAGGATCATCAGTGCATCAATTGAGCTGTAGCTTTTCATGACTGACATAACACTGACATAACACATAACACACAAAACAAACAACTAGAACTATAAAATACAGCTTCTCAGTAGGGATAAATGTTATTTTATTACCATTATGAAAGTTATCTCATTGCACTGTACAGACAAGCTTGTTTCTTGAAGGTGAAGTGTGTAAAATTCAGAGGGATTTAGTGGCGTGTAGCGTAGAATTATAGATTGCAGCCAGCTAAAACTTCTTCCGGCTAGAATTACTTCAGTGATCATAATTCGGGAGGTTTTTATCAGGAGCTGAATTATCCACAGAGGTCTTTTCCTCTCCAAAACAAACAAAGCAGGTGATTAAAACAGCTACAGAGACCAAATAAAGAAGTTTCATGTTGAAATCAGGGAATCTCCGACACGGTTTTGGCATCTTGGGGACAGGCTGCTAGTCCACAACATGCTCATCCCTTTTCAAGCCAACGTGTCGTAAGTCACCTTTCTCTGATCCAGACGCTCGGGAGGTTTTTACCGTGAGCCGAATTGTCCGTAGAAGTCTCTTCTTTTCCAAAACACACAGATCTGGTGATTTAAACTGATCAAAATTTGAATGAAGCAGTTTCAGCTTAGAAATCCATGTATTACTGATCTAATCTAATCATGAATTCCTAATATAGAACATCAAATTCAAGCCAAAGAAGTTTATTCACTGTAGCACTAGCAGCACTCAAAGCATTATTAGCAAAATAAAACAAAGTACTGTGAAAAAGAACTTAATCAGAGCATCATATTACAATTAAATAAAAGTGAATTAAAGACTTTTGCAACTTCTCTGACAGCAGGTAAAAAATAACTTCACGCCGAGTACCGTTGTGGATCTATCAGCATTTAAAAATAGAGCAGTGAATCTCTTGATCCTGGACTTACTGCAGCTTCAAAAGCTCGGATAGGATAAGCAACCTCAACAATAACATTTTGAGTAAAGAGAAATATTGACACTCAGATCAAAATGACTGCAAAATATGTGCTCTCATGAAAATGTTTGCTGAAATATGGATAGATAGATTGCCCCTCTGCTTTCGTGAAAATCTCCCAGTAGCTGCTGTTGACTCAGAGGCTGAAACGAAACCCCATTTGCAGCAAATGCACAGAGAGAGAGAGAGAGAGAGCAGCTATATAAATCCTGCGCTACAAATCCAGCCACAAGCAAGTCCAATTGATTCCAGATTGCATTTACCAAAGGATCCTTTCAAGTCCATCGACAGATTGACCTGGTCCATACACACCCACTGCTGGGAAGCTCCAGAAAAAAAGGCTGCAGTGGTGCTAATGTTGTATGCAGGTGAAGCCGAACTCAATAAAAGCATCAGTTGACTGTCTATATCTTAAATGTGGCTGTTATACATTTCCTCAGGTGGATTTCTAATGGCAAAGACAGAAAGAAAGGTGTGCTACTTTGGTATATATTCTATCTCAGTTTGCAGTATAGAGAGAACTGCCTTACATTTATTCCTGAATCTTAATGGCATCTCGAATACCAGAAGAGACAGCTATAAGTGAGAAAGTGAGTCCTCTGGTCCATCTGCTCAACAGCAGGCTTAGAGGCAAATCTCAGGAGGCATGCATGTTATTTAACAAGCGCTCGGCTTGACCAGAGGGGAAGGGAAGAAGTAAAGATGAAGAGAAAGAGACAGAGAGAGAAACGTTTGTACTTTCAGTCAGCGGTGGCACGCAGGCAGGCAGCTTAGAGCTCCCGTCAAGCTTGCTCCAAGACACAATGAAACTTTAATGAAGTTATGCTTCTGCCGCACTGTAATGCACTGTCTCGGGGGGCCTTGCAGATAAGGATTGCCTGGTTCAGACCAAGGTTTTATTTCCGGGTGGAGCTAAAGATAAAGAAAGGTGTCACGTCACATTCGTCCCCGCCCTGATTTAACGGATGAGCTTGTCAGTCGCTGGTTAAATAATTTAGTGAGGGAAGGAGAGGAAGGGCAGCGTACTGTTAACCTCTGTCTCCTGCATAGCTCCTGGAGCTGTGAGCCAAACCTTTGACTTAGAGAGCAAGATGGGACCTTCAGTGTTTGGAGTAAGTAGCTGGTGAAGTGCAGGAGGCTACATCTGTTAATTGTATGTGTCAGGTCCATTTAATTAACATTTCATACATTATTCTGCTCTTGTCGTATTCAGGTCATAGGTGCAGGTTACGAACATTAATTAGGCTGCTACTAAAAACTGTTGTGTTTCTACTTTTCAGCCAAGGTGATTAGGCGTCTTTGACTTGTTGTCAGTTTAACCTTTAAAGGAGCTCGTTATGACATTCAGAGCATTAACAGCAGACCACTTTTTTCTATGTAAAGATATTGCGGCGTAAAAGCGTCCTGAGCAGAGAATGAAGTCACGCTCTTTCTCTGTGTTGTTACCATTGGTCGCCAATGTCGATAGATACTGATAATTGTAGGGCTGCCCCTCGATAGCCGGACATTCGAGTCATCAGTCAGAGACCCTCGGTTGACTAAGATTGCTTCAAGTCACACACTCTCTTTTTTTTTGCTCGTCATTGTGTGCAGTGAACTTCTGGGTACATGTTGATCCCCAGATTTGGCTGCAGAGTAAGTGCTCTTGACTTTCACGCTTGTCGTCTGGGAACCCTGTATAAAGAGCACATAATAGAATTTAAATATAGCCACTAGCAGTAAATACCTAGTGATTTCAGACACGGCTCAGACCAAAAAATGTCTTAAGGAATGGGGGAAGTGCGGATTGTTGGGTCGGACCTGAAAGTGTGTGACTTTGACAAGGGAGAATCTAATTTACAGTTCAAGTTTCAGCGGTGAGGTCAAAGGGGACTTCTTTAAACAGCATCCTTTACATTTTTCCTGCCATGAAATGAAATCACTGAAAGATCTTCAAAGTATCCTCTGGAAGATGTGGAGAGCGATTGTAGTGTCTAAAGGTCTTTGTCAGCTCTCCTCTCCATCAGTTCCCCCCTTTTGTATTCACCTTTCTTCCACTCTCTTAGCTCTGTCTATCTTCCTTTTTTCTTTTTTTTTCTGTCCGTTTATTCCTGGCTTCTACTCAGAGGTCATCTCTTGATCTGTTTGTTAGGGTCGACTAACCATCGATCTGTCGCCCTCCTGCTCCCTCTCTTTTCTTCCCTCTCTTCCATCAATCCCTCTGGGCCTGCGAAAGATCGTCAGTCAGCTTTCAGCCCATCCGAAAGAAACTCAATCGTCTTGAATCTCCAGGCTCTGATCTTTGGCCAGAAGTCGGGGCAAATGACAGAAAGTGTCAGATGTACACTTGTCAGGGAGGAAAGGCGGTGATAGTTAGAGAAAATAATCTGTTATTTTTTGGCAACAGTTTTGTGAATTTGGAGAGTAAAACTTGAATTCCTAAGCTTTTTAACTATTTCTGCGATAAATGGATAAACAATTGATTTTTTTCCTGCAAGAACAGTCTGATTGACTTGTCTGTTTTTGGCACGAGTAATTTTGAAGTCTGCATGTGACATCAATGGAAAAAAGTCAATATGTCCACCTAGTGTTTATAAACCGTGAAGTGCCCCTGTAACTCATTTATTATGTCTAAGCTTTTATACAAACAATCAGTATTTGACGTCACTGATTTTATGGCCAACCTGCTTGCCATCACGTGTCTCTACAAAGCAGAAGTTTTAAACTTCTTTCACAAGCCAGAGGCTGGACACATCTCACAGTGTGATCCATGGCATTACTTTAACTTTATTCTCTTTGACAGTGCTTGATACCCAGAATATAACATCAAAAACCGAGGGCCAATTTATCCGACATGATACGCTCAAAGTGTTCTGCAGTAGAGGATGGTGAGCTGGGATGTCCAGATAGCCAGCTTTTTTGTACCCTGCACAGCAGCTCCTCTGAAAAGATTAAAACTCACAGTTCATAGATTTTACACTTGTGACTGCTACTATCACTCTGCCACGTAGTGCATGATTGATGTTATATAATATGTATAACTGAGAAGAGAGAAAAGTTTTTATTTTTAACAAGTAATATGAAACATGACAAAAAAAGTCCAAGAATGAGATAAATGTTACATATTGGAACAGACATTAAAAACCTTCCCCATGTTGCCCCTTGTCTTTACAGCTCAAGCATTTTGAGACAACTGACTGTTGACATCACATGACTAGCTTACCTCACTGTTATCAGCAGGTTTAGCAACAGAGTGGAGTTGGAGGTGTGAGTTTTTTGGGATCGGTCTATGGCTGGGTGTTGGATGTTTGCTGCTGCTGTTACTGCTATGTTAGCTCATGCTAACTGGGCAGACTTGAGCTGACTAGATGTTTTGGTACTTCTTGGTGGTTGGATATTTTGGTTGATACCTTTAAGGTATGGAGTACCAATACCGAGCCCTATTTGAGTTCTTGCAGAGAGTTTGATAAGAAGATGAATACTACTCTCATGTCTGAGCTTGGAGCAAATTAGCTTAGTTTAGCTTAATGACGGCAGAAGTAAGTGAACTGCTTGATTTTAAATCTTTTTTGATAGACTGTTGACAATATGACTCCTGTTATCATCTGATTGTCAACTTTGTTTATTTTTGAGTTTATCTTTCCTGTTTCACTTACTTATTCACCATTTTTAATTTTTCATCTTCTTTTTTTCAGATTAAAACGTTTATGTTGCATTGTTAGAACATAAAAAGACACAGATGGAACACAGCGATGTGTGTAATTTGCACTGTGCATAGTTGTCAAGCTGAAAACTCGAGTGTGGATTTTCTGTATTCCTACAGCATGGTATTCCTATTCTGATGGCATTTTTGCACCGTAACAGCTTTAAAGTTCACTAATTACACATTGTAGCTCATTGGTTTAATATGTAAAGAAACATATATGTAAAAAATGAGGGATTGCTACTGTGTACCCAAAATAATGAACTCAGTATCATCAGCATTAAGCATGTATGCATATACCATATGCACGTATTTTCCAATGCACGTGCCCATTCAGCATTCACTCGCGCAATCTGTCCGCAACCAAAGCTCTTTAAACTTTTAGCCTTTTTTGCAGTTTTGGGTCTGAATTTATTTGAAAAAAAACGAGCACATATCTTTGCCATAATTAGAACAACATCAACTCCTCAACGGATTAATCTGCCTTTATGTCTTTGGAGTAAAAACTAATGCTACTTGAGGGGCATTTTTAGCTTAAGTACCTCTTACTTAAGCATCATTGCATGGTGAGTACTAAAATTTTTAATATGGAGTTTATGGTAAGAGCACAAGGTGTTTCTTCCACTCAGAACTTTCTGTATTTATTTCCTTATTCTTGAAAAAAGAAAAAAAAGTATTTACAGTAGTTTATGTAGTAGCTTTACTCAGATCCAGCAATTTAGGTACATATGATTTAAAGGCTGGGGACCTGAAAGGCCCATTGGCAGCAAAGCTGGATACGACATATTTTGTTCTGTTTTATTAAGCTTAATTACAGTATGATGTCAGCCAGACGGAGCCAAGAAAAGTAAATCAGAACCAAAAACACAACAGCATTTTGAAAAGGTGGTAGAGCTACGTTGCCATGGATCCCAGACCCCATCTGTGTGAGGCAGCCATTCATCTTGGACGGCTGACGGTTGTTAGGGAAGCACAGTGGAGGCACAACCAGTTTACAAATGTGCACTGTCTGTGTTTGCGATCTCTGTGGGCTTTTGTGCTTAGAGGTTGTTATCTCTGTTTTTTTGTCTACACTCTGAGGAGTGATAGTAAAGATGGATGGGGACTAATTAGACTGAAGTCATGAATTGGACTCAGTGTTGTGAGTACACTCGAGCCCACCGAGGGGCTCAGCTGTTGCCTTTTATGCTCAGTGCAAAATGATGCTGTTTTTGTTTGTTTGTTGTTGAAATAATACACAACGTCACAATGACATTAAGTAAAGTAAAACACTTCTTGATTTCATATTTTATCAACTTTATGTAGCCTACAGCTTAAGATTTTGGGAACATGCTCAACACCAAATACTAGAAAACACAAAATACACATTTAGCCAAAACTACAATCTTTCTCTCACCTTAATCTTGATTACCTTTGTTGCCTTAACGTATCCAAGATGGACTTTGTATCAAAATTCCTGGCTTTGTATGTTCGCAATCTAGCGGAAGCCCTGCATAGTAGGGGTGGGTGATATCCAAAAATTTGGTTTCAATCAGATATCAAGTGATACAGGCCCAAAATCGTTGATATAATACTAATAATGTTGCTCCCATTTTGTCTTTTATTTTGTAAATTAAGTGCACCCTTTCCCAGCGGATGTGCTCGGCCAAACAGAAGTTTCAGCATGAGTTGAAAACAGTATTGCCAGCTTGGCAACTTTGTTGCTCTATTTAGTGACCGTCAGGGTAAGCAAGAAGTGTGTTCAAATATAATATATTGTATTGCATTCCCACACATGCTGTGCAGGACGGCTCCTCTGCTGAGTCTCTCCCCTCCTGACCTTTTACGCAGCAGCACTTCGCAGGCACCGGGCGGAAATCCTTTGTGACCGAGCCTTCATTGAGAATTGTGTGTTAGCGATGCTCCCAGTTTGGACAGGCAGACAAGAAAACCCATCAGTTAAGAAAGTCATACAATAACACAAACTCATCAGCAGCATAAGACCAGAGACTCAGTGTGTTCTGTGGGGTTGAATAACCCTGCGTCAGCGGAGTCTGGTGGCTTTAAGGAGAGCAAACCGTTAACAGCGTCAGTTCTCTGTTATAAAGGGCTGTCTGACAGCAAGGTGAAGCGGTGAAAATAGTCCAGATATAGCATATAGCTGTTTATGTGGTCCTATTTTTATGTTTTAAAATACAGTTTTGCTGCTGCCCCTGTCCACAGTCGCCAGCAACACTCACCTAATTTTACATCACAGCTCTCAGCCCATTCAAATTTTTTTTTTTTTTTTTTGAGAATATTTCTGTTGAATGTATTTCACCAAAGTTGTAAAATGCTTTCCCTGTCCTTTCACATGTAGCATCAGGGATACAGAGTATTCATATGAAGATTTAAGATCATTGTAAGGCTGTGAGGAATCATCTCCATGGACACGGTCACGTAGTCACATGTGACGCACATGTGACTTTCCAATAAGTGCTGCTTTTAATGATGCATGTTTTGGTTGAAACCTCCTCTCCAACAACCCATTTTCAGCTCCGATTTCTTGATGACGCATGGCTTTGCATATTTGTCTGACACACACGTTTCTCCTCTGCCTGCGTCAGTTTGATATTTTGCTGACTCACCGTGAACTACACCTAAGTAGGAGGAGAGAGGGAGTGATTTAGCCTTTGTAAATAATGGTACTTCTTCTTATCTCCAGGCATACTGTTTGTTCTTTCTGAGGCATTTTTTCTCACTTCTCTCAAGGGAGAAAAGAAAGAGTGAGGCAGCACAATCCAATACACCTCCCGACCTGTAGCCTGTCAGTGAAGCTCCCAGGGAGTCTGTATTTTATTTTTTCATCTCCCTGCTTTCAAACCTCATTACTTTTTGCATGTATGTAAAACTAATTATCAGCTTTTCCCAAATGTCCCCCACAACCTGTGGGCCATGCATAATTTTCATTTACATTCTTTCATTCAGTTATAATTGATGCAACTATCATTCACTCACAGTGTCACTTTGGGGACAGTAACTCATAAACCAATATGAATATCTTTAAATCAAATGAACAAGTATAATGGCACAGGATTAATTATTAAAATTAGCTATTGGAGTGGCGCCCCGCTGGACGAGGGAATAAGACACTAATCATAAACAGCAGTGTACCCTCTCTTTAATCTGTTACCATTGTCTTTCTTGTTCTGGTTGCCTAACTTCAGCTATAGTTTATTTGCCAAGCTAAAATCCTTCACTAATCTTAACCAATATTTTAAAAACTTTGCCAGTGGACAATGAAAGCTTTTCTCTGAAAATGGCAGTTTTCTTCTTTTTTTTTTGAAGATCTTAGAACGGTGCTACAAATATAATGTTTAACATAAGCAGAGTTGACAATGATTGTAAGATAACTTTATTTCTTCTTTTGTTGCTAATATTATATGACATTCTTCTGTTTAACTTACTTACTGTAAGGTATCTAACTGGTTGCCATAGTAACTGGAACAGCTGGCACTGTAGATTTTAGTAACTCAAACAGGAGTAAATTGGGCATTTCTTTGTTGAATCTGCAGATTCATATATAGTGAGCAGTTACAGGAGCAGGTTAATGAATTATGGATCAATTTAAAATAAACTACAGCGACCATGTCCATGGTGATGATGGAAAATACGACTCAGTACAACAATAGAAGTCTAGTCACAGATGCTTTGGCTACACAGAGAATACTTGACAGTAAGAAAAATATAGTATCACACAAACAGTCTTATGCTTTGTAGGGAAATTCCGGTTTCATACAAGTGGATCTTATTTTCATGTATTATGGTGCTATCAGTTATAAACAAAAACATTGTAGTCAGCAACGTTCTTTCCAAAAATGACCAACAAGTTTAGGCAAGTATTTTTCCAGATCTCAGTTACTTTATTGGAGACAATTTTATTGACTATATCAACAATGTCCAAGCCATAAAAATTAGACCCAGATTGTAGTGGACTGTAATGTTCACCTTTCATGTGTTTACAGTGTGAGGTCAACATGCCTCTCAGGCAAATATTCAAAGATGCTGTTCCTCATTGTCGAGGGAGCAGGGCCGTAATTTAATAATCCCATATAAGATTTTCGGTGTTCAGTGGAGCAAACCACATTTGAGAGCCCCGAAAGACTGAGACAAATAAGAAAAGCAGCTCTTCCAAAGTGTATTTTTCCAGCAAATAACCTCACACATACACATGTGCACACACACACACACACACACACACACACACACACACACACACACAGACACTAAAGTAGTATGAATGTATAGATCTCGTTGCAGAGACGGGATGGCCCCAAAGCAAATTATGAGTCAGCCAGCTTTCACACTGCTGGTGAAGATTTATGACAGCCGAGTAGGCAAACTTCTTCTGTGCCTTCTGTTTTCCTCTCAAAGCACAAAATCCCTCAGGTCCATGTTCACAGCTTTTGGCAGCAGGTGCGTTTGCCCTGGCCAGCGTTTCATCAGATCTCACATTGAATCGGTGGGTGCTGTTGTGGGTGGCAGCCTGCTAGCCTGCTAGGCCTAGCATCTTCCATCAGTTACGCCTCAGATTAAAGATCAATGAAAGAAAGGCTGACAGAATTTAACTGCATACAATACATTTCTGTAATTTTCAACTCGTCCCTGTGTGGGTTTATTTTGACATGGTAGAGGGAGATTTTCACATTAAAAGACCAATACCTTGCAGAAATAATTTCTCCTGACACATGTACAGTGAGCAAAGTAGATGCGATCACAGACTGCAAACAGCTCTGACCTCACACTTATCACGTGAATTAAGGCTGGAATATCTCCAGAGACCACTTAATTAAAAGCACACTAATGCTAATCAATAGCAAAGGAGAAATCTGTGTGAGAAATCAATTAATCATTCAGGTCCTCCAACGAGGCCCCCACTGCCATCAATGTCTTATGCATGCATACTTTACGACAAACCTCATTAGGGATGAACTCATCCGCCACGCTCATACATTTCCTTTTAGTTTTGAGCACACATCCTCGCCTGATGATCTTTTAATGATCAGTAACGATGTTGTTGGAAATTCGGGCAATACTTGCGTGTGTCAAACGAACAGTGTTGGATGCTGATAACTAAAGCTCGCACAAGTGTTTGATCTGAACTGGGATCAGCTCCTAAAAGAGTTCAGACAGTGTGAATTTCAAAGGCTGCTGCTGAGATATTTTTAGCCTAAAGTTGCTGATTGCTGATATTTTTCAGTGTCTTTATGTGACAGTATATAAAGCGTTACAGAGTTTTTCTTAAATAACAGTTTATTGGAGCCATGTCATGTTTATCAACACGGGGGACTGGAGCTGCCTAATGTTTCTCGTAATCACATTGATATATTAAGCATAATCAGATGTGCTGATGAGGCCTTTAATTGAACAAATTATTGTGTTAATTACTAAATATTTCTGAGTCAGTGTCCTGGTTGCTGTGGGTAACCCAAAAACCTCAGTATGATTTGCTGTTTATTAGATTTATTAAAAGCAGGCAAAGCCGGCAACTGGCCCCGAGGCCTCAGACGTTCAGGGTCCTTAAGGTCCGAGATTCATTGTGTGCCACATGGTTTTGCGGTAATTTATTAAATTGAAAATTTACAGTACAGTAAAAAATCAATGTCAAATGAATTGATCGTGGCCTTAAAGCTTCCCTAATCAATATTTTGATGGATTACAAAACTAAATGTAGCATGAAAGGAATCTCTCATAGTGACAAACCCACAGAGACCTCAGGGCGTTACAGAATCTGTCCGCTTATTACCTTGGCCAAAGAGGTAATTTTTTTGGTTCAGTTTGTTTGTTTGTCTGTTTGTCGGTAAGATTGCAGAAAAACTACTTGCCCAATTTTCATGAAACTTTGTGGACGGGTGTAACATAGGCAAATAAATATCCCATTACATTTTAGTCAAATCACAGGGCAGATACACAGATTATTTTTTCATTTTTGTTAACATTGCAAGATAGAGCATTTAGCCTTGGCAAAATAAATACCATACATCTTAAAGATCCTATTAGAGGGACTTAGTGACATCTTGCTGTGAGGTTGCAGAACTGAAACTTTTTTCGTGTACCAAGCATGTAAGATAATTACAGTGGTCAAAGCGAAAACAGGAATGGTTCTATCTAGAGTCAGTGTTTGATTTTACCGTTCGGGGCTACATGGCGGACTCGAAACGAAAACACAACAATTCATATTTTCAGGTGATTATACACAACAACAAAAAAATGTTGTGAATATTATGCACCATTTCTGCCAAAAAGATGTCTTTAAATCCTGCATACTGGACCTTTAGTGGGTAGTAGTTAAGTTCAGCAGTGACAAAGCATTGGTAATTTTAGAAATAATACAATTCCACTCATTATGCACATTCAGGGGTACCAGTAATCTTCTGGCGTAGCCTACACATGGAGTTGCTTAATAAGCAGTTGCTACAGACCATTCGTTTGACATATATCTGATAGTTTTAGAAATATATCTAGATATTTGTCTATGTTGTGGTTGCACCAGCAAAACTAGCAGTTCTGGCAACAAAGGTCTCTGCTCTCCCAGTGCTCCTCTAGTAGTTGTAGTTTTACAGCCTGCAACTTTGCTGCTTTCAGTGAAGAAAACAATAAATAACCCATTGTACTCTACCTGACTAGCACAACAGACATACTGTATATAGGACAGGCTGATGAACATAGGGGAGCATTTAGTTGGTATAAAAACAGATATTTTTCTCAGGAGATGGTGGAGACCAAAACAGAGCAAAATGCAAGTGACTTACATTCATCAGTTGAACACAAACACCAACAGCACACTCTGTAGTGATCCATTTTAGGCCATAGATTATAGAAAGTCTGATTCTAGAAAGATACATTGCTGTTGAATTTTTAGGTGTAATTTTTCAGTCACCAAACCATAGTTATCTGCATAGCTAGATATCACTAAGGGTGGGCGAGAAAATATGTTGCAGTGTGTTGTGTGGTGAACAATCATGAACGGCAGATTTTTAAGAATCACTAATACCTTTCATGTCTGTGTCTGGTTGGCCCTTTGAAGCCTTTGACTTGTTTTTGCCACAGCTACATGACTACACTGGGTAATAAGGCAGAGTTCACTATTTCAGTCTGTTCTCATGTCCTCTTCTCAGGATATTGAACTGGATTAGCATAATACCTTTACATGGATTCAGCATTCATTTATATTCTGAGCTGCTCCACTGAATATTACTGCATAAAATTCAGCTGGGGCCTTTTCCTCTTAAGGGAAATCACGTCAGAGTCCAATAACAATATAAAAAAGATTTACAGCCCATTTCACAATGAATGGAGAAATTTTAGATTTGGCCCCCTGACAGCCAACAGAAACTAGGGGGAAAGGACATAAAAAGCATTAAATGGACAATAGATGAAAACAATGTATCTCAATTAAGTGAGGAAAAAAGAAATGAGTTTAAGTGCCAAATGCACCCATAACTGAAAAAACATAATTGGGTTTAGAGGGTCTTTCATAATGTCTACCTTCTTAGCTTTTACCAAGTAAAATGAGGGCTCAAACATCAAAGAGCAAAACTGAAACTAACAATTTTGTTCAGTAAATATCTGTATATGAGTCAATAGAAAATAAAACACTGGTATCATCTGAAAGCAGTGAATAGAGAACTCTTCAGAACTTTGCGGAGCAGCAAGCTGTGGTTTGGATATATAATTATATAGGATCACGCACACGTATACACACACAGTAAAGAAAGTCTCCTCTGATGAGGCAGTAAGGCTCTGATGTATCCCCGGTGCTGGAGTGCTGAACTGATGAGACTTTGAAGTGAAGAATCTCTCAGGCTACCAGTACAGCCACTCCCTGCTTAGTTGAGCTAAGTTAGTGCAGTTTGAGCTGAAGGGAGCAGAGAAGCTGGGCTCATACTCTGCCGTGGGGGAATAACAACAAATATTATGTCACGGTTCCATACTGTACACTTATTCTAAGGGGGTGTTTGGTGCCCATTTATTAAAAGTGACAAAATGAAGTTTGCTCAAACATGCCAGTATGCATACCAAAGTTTCTTCATTTTTGAGTGGGGTGTTGATTGACACTATTGTTGTCCTAGGATGCCATGAACAAAGGCAAATGACGAGCTTTGCCACAGTTGGAGGATTAAAAATATAATGATGGACAGGAATATCCCTTAAAATAAAAATAAGGGATGGGTTTGGGCGCCCCAGGTTGAGCGCATACCATATATTTATTTTATTTAAACTTTAGTTATTCAGGTTGGTCACATTGAGATTAAGAATCTCTTTTTCAAGGGCGACCTAGCCAAGACGGTAAGCAGTGACAACACAAAGTTGCAGACAGAGACGCAAAAGGCAGCAAAAATACAATTAACAAGCATTAAAATTTGCATTGAAAGAGAACCATCTTTAATCTTTTCTTGTTGGCTGAACAGAACCCTCTTCCTGTTGGGTGCAATAAATCAATATCTCTTTTAACCAACCACTTACATGTTATTATGACAATGTAGCATTTTGGACAGTTAGTCTGGTGATTAAACTCCAACACAACAGATTCACCTGTTTTAGGGACAAAATAATCTTGAACCAAAGGAAGAACCACACTTAACTTAAAGCGGAGTTTAAATTAAGACAGTGCTTGGGCTTAGACTGATGTTTCTCACGTCCACAAGAACACAAGTTTCAGAGAACACAGACTGAGAAAGTGCTGACGTAAGGAGGAAGGGAGACAGAACTATGAGTGAGAGGACAGAAATATTGATGAGACGGGCAAAAACAAATTGACATCAAGGCCATGATGTGGCCTTTTTTCTAATGTCTTGCCTCATTGAATTGTGTCTCACCTTTCTACTACAGCGAGCTTAAATGTTCCCGCTGAAATCACAATACAAGACCCCAAGCTGAATGAACGTATATAAATGTAAGCACTGGAGAATAACACGTAGTCAGTTGTCCTCTCTTGCTCCTGGCCCTCGCTGTGACTCGTGAGCTGTGACTCGTGAGCTGTGACTCGTGAGCTGGGACTGTAATAAGAACATAGCGGCCTGTAGTTTCAGTATGGATTTACTCCCACTCCCTGTGTTCGTGTTCATGTAAATTTATGACCGTGATTTTTTTTTTTTTTGCCAGTGTGGTCAGTGTTGTGCTTTGTACGTGATGGGTTGTGTTCAATGAATATTAATGGTCTCCTGGAGATGTCAGTGTGATTGCTGCTGTTTTGAAAGGTAATTTTCTTCCCCTCTCCAACATCAGCAGCCCTCGCAGATACCGCCACTGCCCACCCACAACCCCATTACAGCCCTACAAGTAATAAAAATCTGAGCGCCCTGCCAATTACATACAAGGGCATCTTGGAGAAAACAGAGGAGTGATGCATAAACAAACAATGTTTAGTAGAGAGAGTGCGCCTCTCTAAATATGCAACACAACACCCACCTTCTGTAAGATGGGACATTAAAAAAAAGCAAGAACTAGTGCAGCTTTTTGTTTAATTTTGGCCAGGGGATAAACCCAGAGCATGAAAATGTTGTACATGGCCTTTAATACAAGCCTTGATGGTCAGTTTATAGTGCTCTGCTTGGACAGACAGTTTTACGGTGTACCAATCATAACGACTAAATGTTGTTTCTGCATAATGTCCATAGCATAACTTCAGCTAGTGCACTTTGAAATCATCACCTAAGTTTTTTTTACTCCTCCTAGGTTACTTACCATCACAAGTAAGTTCAACTGCAATAGAGTACCCCAAGAATATGTCCTAAAACCTGGAAATGAGTTAGCATTTTAGTGCTCCCCGTTCACTGGCCTCAAAGTCAGTGGGTTTTGGGTCAGATGCTAACAGCAGCCGTAGATAGGAGGCCAGTAGGAGAAGGCACATGAACATGATTTTCTCTTTTTTTTCCCCCCAAAGATAATCTGCCTCATGTACTATTGTGTGGATATAGTGAGAGCTTCAGAGAATATGAAAAAAAGTTTTTTATAACTTACCAACTGCTATGCATCACTAATTACAAAAATATAATGGCCCATTCTGAAAATTGAGTACTTTAACTTTTGGTACTTATTAAATATATATTTTTATGCTAATACTTTTCTGCGTTTATTCAACAACAAGTTTGAAAGCAGGACTTTTACTTGCACCAGTATTTCTACACTATAGTGTGGCTACTTGTACTTTATTGAAAGGTCTGTGTACTTCCACCACTGCACGCAACCTACGTCAGTGCTGCTAGGTCAAACTATAATGTCTTGACTAGTTACATGGATATTGATAAAGCAACATCTCTTATAAATCTGTTGAAATCAACTTTAATACAATCACATGAGATATGTGCGTTTAAAAGGTTAGGTATTTGTCAAAGTCTGGCTTCTTTGTTTTTCTTTTGTCATATTGCAGTTGATGCAGCCACGAAACAGCAAACACATCACCGCTTGCACTGTGGAGGATTGTGAGTCTTCGCGCTTGTAATAGCAAACGTTGAAGCGTTAATGAACACAGGATACAGTAGGATGAATCATGATTGTGTAACATCAATCAGCAGCACAGTATGAAAATGCACATTTATTTTGAAGATGCTTTTGGCATTTCTGGTTCAGTTTTATGATTCACAGTGAAAAGAGTCAGTAAGGATGTAGAAAAAGAGAGTGGAGGCTAACAGCCCAATACGGTTCACATTTGACTCAGACACTGATAGCCCCATGTATCTTTAGAAGTCCAAAAGATTGATATGCATCAGTTCTTTTGGCAAGACTTAAACTATGGTAGTGTAAATCCACCCAGCATCCTGACATTACCCCTGCAGCTTAAACTGTGCATGTGGCAGAATAGAAGTATTATTCACAGTGTGGCACAGCGGTTTGCTGTAAATATTACATGTTGAAATTGGGAGGAAAACTGCACCATAATATCTCAATTGATCTAAAAGTAACACAGAAAGTGATTTGCAGTCTGTATTGAAGTTTCCAACTCCTAATAGTTGCATAATGGTAGTAGATGGAAATTCGCATTCATTTGCATTTCCTTTTGCAGATCTTCAGACTGAGGTAAAGTTTACATTACATTCAGAAACCTAATTAATAGCCGGTGTGTTTATATGCTTTGTCACGACCTTCAGTGCGTGATATCAATGACAAAAACTCCCTTTAGCGTCTTTATAAGACACATCAGGCTTTCAACTCATAGCAGATTAAACCCATCTGCGACAACACATAATGCCTACAAAAACTGACGCAGTGTAAAGAGCAAGAAAATCTGCACAGCGTGGGAAATCAAATGCAGGGCTTTCATCCAGAAGACGACAGTTTTTGTCATGTGTGAAACCAAAAGTGAATGTTTTGTTTACGTAACGTTATGTAATTTATGTACTGTTGTTGCGCACTGATATCACTTATAACCACAACAAGAGTACTTACTTTTACCCAATCTAAACCTGACCTTTTCATAACCTAACCATGACAGTTCCACAGCATTTACCACACAATGTGTTTTAGCTTTTCATCACATAGATACCCTAAAAGTTGCCCTATGCGTCACTACGAGACGCTGAGAGGCATGGCAAAGCGTTTGTAATGACAACTTGGGTATGAGAATGGGTTGGCTGAAAACTATGACCTTAAATAATGAAAAAGTGAAACACTGTAATAATGACAGTAAAGGTACTGTTACATACTTGGTATTTTTTGGCACATTCCATCATAATGGACTGTGTACTGTCTCTTCTTGCTTCATCAGACACTCTGGAAATGAGACAGTGACATTTTGAGAAAGTAGTCTGGCAAGCGAAGCGATAAAGACGCACAGGGATGGAGACTGGCAGGGAAGTTGGGGGTGGGGGTGGGGGTGGCACACAGCTGCTCCTGGCTGTTACTACATGGTTATGAAACATGGCTGAGACGTACGAGGACACACAGAGACATGATGCTTTGTACTGTGATCTGCCGACAGCCTCACAGTTGTGTCCATAATCACAATAACGAATGCCCTCGCAGGTATTGTTTTCATATTATATCTTGTTCCTATTACTGTAAATTAGAATAATGTTCCCGTAATGGGCTTTCAATAACTTATGAGCAAACTGACAGGAACACTGATCAGCAGGGAGATTAGAGGCAAGACAATATAAATATACTTAATAAACACAACAGCAGGTGGTACAGCAGGAAACATTGTGGCACTGAGTCCCTACTGTTAGGCTTTGCGATGCCGCAGCTGAATTATCTGAAACATCAAAAGACGAAAATGACAAATTATTTATGGTGTAAATCAAACGAAAGAAAATTATGGTGCGTCTAAAAATGTTACATCATCTCAGAGCAAAGCAGATAAATGTACATATCACACACAAAACTGCTTCTCCAGCCCAGCAGAATTGAGTCATCACTGTATAGATTTTCCCGTTAAATGTCACTCTCAGTATTTCTCCTTGGGTGCTGCAGCTACGGGTCTAAAAACAAACCCCCAAACCACCCATAAGAATCCTCACTGACTCATCTAGTAAAGCAACTTAAATCAGCTATAAAAGTGCCACCCACCGGTGAGGTCTTTTATCGGCAGTGCTAACCTCCTGGGTGTCTGCTACTGTAGACTTTAACAAAATAAACAATGTGTATCATTAGAGGGGTCAAATCGATGAGGGCTATTTTAAAAGAGCCCTGTCCGGAAAGAGCCCTACAGTGTGGCCTTCAGACTGAGGTCAGGTATTATTCTTAGGCATTTTGGACAGCAAAGCCAGAAGACTGCTCCTGAGACAAAAACAAAATGCTTATGGCTCAATGTGTAAGGTAAAAGGATGTCTCCAGAAATAACAACGTTTATCAGCAAGGTCGCCAGAACCATTTGCAAAACACAGGGTTAATTAATGTCTTCAGTAAGGTCCCGGAAACATTTGCGAAACAAAATAATTTCCTCATCTTTCTCTCTCCAACTGGGCAATCAAAGTTATTAATCTTTTTTATCACTGTCTGAAATATCTTAAATTTAGTTCATCGACAGCAGGGGGCTCAAGTTTGCATTCATACCAGCTCTCAATGATACACAGAATGTAGACCACTTCTAAATTTACCTCAGATGGCATATTATGCATTAAATTTATAAAATCCACAGCTGTACTAGCGGCGTGTTGAAACTGTAAGCAAGGACTGCTGCACTTTGAGCCAACTGCTAACCTCAGCAAGGTAACATGCTGCCGTAACATGCATTTCAAGTCATTTCTGTGTTGAAAACCAGATTATTTTGATAACACTTGGTCATTCAAACATCTTTAAAAAGATGAATAGACAGCATATGAGCCCCACACATTTCTTCAAAACAAGCTGTTGGTTACATTTTAATAAGACTTTTATTAGACTCAGTGAAAAAACACGATACACACAATACGACAGGGTTGATTGAATATGACTTCTTTTTAAAGCATTTAAGAAACTGTGCTTTATCAACTTTGCATTCGCCTTGATTTCAGTGTTAAAAACTCATAGTAATGTTCTCTATAACTTTTAAGCTTGGTAAAAAAAAAAAAACCCTGATCAATGATCAGTTCTAAAATGTCACTATTGATCCATCAAGCTTTCTGCTGTTGGTCCTCACTTGTTTTAATTAAGAAACCCCATCAAGAATGAAGATTAGATATCATGGTGTGTTAACATTATCATGCTCCGATATGTCAGAGCAGTTCTATTAGCAGAGTTTGTGAAGTTCAGATGGATATCTTTCCGCACATCTCACTTGTACAAAGTCTTTGCTCGGATTAAAGAGATGCTTTGGTTTATGTGTACAATTGATCCTTTTCATATAATTAATTCTAACATCTTATACCACTCTGAGCTACTTTCTCAAGTTCAAACAAAAATTAGATCTTATATAGATTATCTCTTTGAGCTTGTCTGTTGTACAATATGTTTCCAGCCCAGTACACTTTTAACATGCTGTAGTCTTCAATTGCAACTTTTTTTTCCACATTTGAATCAAAAGAAGAAATTTCATGTTTTCATAAAGTCAGTTCTCAAATGGTTATATAACTTACAAAAAGAGATGGTGGTTATGTGTGGGACATCAGCATGTAGAGTTTTGGACAATTTACAGCCTATATACTTCTCCTTGTCTTTCTCGCTGTGTGCCAAACACACACCAAACACACTTTAGCACACACTTTGTGTTAGGAAAGCACAGCCGTGCATCTTGAGGAGTCCCGGCATCACTGTGATTGATCCTGACAGCTAGTGTGTTCAGTGCCACACCACTACGTTGCCAGATCTAATCACACATTTGACGAGGAAATGTGAATAAGGACTCTCATGAGAGTCGGTCCTTTAAGGGAACTGCTGCTGTAATGACAGCCAGACAGAGAAAAAACTACAGCTCAGAGGTTGGAGCAGGTCCCACGTGTGCAAGTCACAAAAAAAAGAAGTCTCAAGTCTTAGCCGTTAAGTCTCAAGAAAGACTGACTGTATAAATAATGGATGTAGCTTCTGTGACGTCACCCATTGGTTTGTGGACTGCTGTTTTGAAGCCTTGAGGTCAGCATTTCAGCCATCGCCATCTTGGTTTTTTGGAGCCAGAAGTGACCAAATTAAAGTAAAGGCATTTTATTGTGGGGGTCTGTGAGGATTGATTTTCTTTTGGTGCGAGCCTCAAGTGGCCATTAGAGGAACTGCAGTTTTTTTGGTACGTTTGCGTTGGCTTCATTTTTCAGGTTGCCGTTTAATCCTTAGCTGCTGTGGTGAGAATGAAGCAAGACAAGTTGATTTCCTGCTAAAAGTCAAGCAAGACAAGTCAAATCGTTGCTCCTGTCAAGAAAGTCACCAGTGTAGTTCATATGAATTCTGATGATTCGCCAGTAAGCTTAAAGGTTAAGACACATTCATGTAGCTCTCTTTGTGGCTTTTGTAGTGATGGATGAAGTTGGATGTTGTAGTGGTTGTGTCGTGGATTTTTGAGCAGCAGACCTTGCATACCGCAGGTCTCTTCGTTCTGCTGTCATTAACAACATTATCCTTTAATCCTTGTTTTGTTTCGTTTTTTGTTTTTTTTTTTCGTTTTTGGACTAGTCCCCTTCACAATAGCTGCATGTGCATTTGTGTACTAGCAGGTTTTCAGGTTTGCGCACGTTGTACTAGAAATCACCCAATCACGTTTCAAAATCAAAGTAACTTCTCAATATCTACAAAAATGCCAATATTTAAAAATGTCAGAAGTCATTTTGAGTCGTCTGTCTCAAGCCTAAGTCAAGTCCAAAGTCATGAGTTTTGAGTCTTTTATCAATGTTAGTTAAGAAAGTTCTCAAATTTGCGAAATGGGTTCAACTCTAATAGAGCTATCTGGTGAATGTAGACTTTATGATGGGAAGGCCACAGCATGGCAACTCTTCATCCAGCTGCGCAACTTAGTCATTATTAACCTCCTGAAAGCTGTTGTTGAAGACTTTTTTCAGGTTTTTGAACATAAAATGAATCAGGATCTACTTATCTGTCTGTAAGCAAAGTGCTTAGACCCAACTCTGCAAGTAACTCTTGGTTTAGCCTACTTTTGAAGATATTTACAGGGTTCCCATGGTCATGGAAAACCTGGAAAAGTCACGTCTTATTTTTCAGGCCTGGAAAAGTCATCGAATTAGTAAAAAATTATTGAAAGTTTGGATGTACTGTAATGTAAAGTAGCATCAAATTTATTTTCTGTAGCTGTTGACATAACATGGCTCTCTGTTGAAACAGATGAAATTATACTGGAATACACTTTGTATCTGATATGTTTAAAAGCGCCAGTCGATTGTGGCTAGAATGTTTTATAATCATTATAATTATGGGTCCTTGAAAAAGCATGGTAAAGAAATTTTGCCTGTAATATTGTGTTACGCCATTGTGTTAGAAATGAGCAGTTTGCGTAGACGTACGCACTGTTTAATCCATTCCTTACACTTTTGCCTTTAGATTTTGGGTTTTGATAGACTTTGTTTTTCTCCAAATGTGGAAAAATACCAAAACTTATTGATAGAGTTACCCTGCTTAATGGTAGCCTAACTAGGTATTGTTGGACAATGACTTTTGGGAAGTTAAATGTGCATATGCACCGTGATTTCCCCATTACAATATATACTGTATGTCAGCTCCAAATTAACTAGCTTTTTTCCAATTGTCTGTTTTGTCTATCTCCAACTATTCATCTATCTTGACGTGCTAGTCTACTCACAGTAGGCCTTGTGCAATAGTCATCTGCTAAATATAACTGTCATCATCAATTTCCCCGCTGGCATGATTTAGTCAGCTGAAACCATCACTGACACAAGAAAAAAGGAAGACAGACATACTGTCGCGTAAACATCTAACAGTGTCTGTACTCGTTGCTTTGATGTGAGTTGACTGTGAACCCTCTTGTCATAAATCTCTAAATTTACAGCCGTTCTAATTTCCTATGTGCCCTGGAACTACGTACCGTGAGTCATAAGCCAATACTCGTTTTAGAGATGTCACTCCAGTTCAAAGTACAGTATGAGCAGCTGGCTAACGCTTTGGTCTACTGGTCTGGAATTTGCTGAATTGAATTAATTTGCTAATAATAATGAAAGTTTCCTGGAAAGATACATGTGTTATGATACTCATTACCGGGGAAATGGAGAGTGTTCGACCAGGACACTTCCAATTACTTCAATTAATCGCTGAATTAACCTAAATAGTCTTTTAGTCAATGCACAGAAGATTAGTTGGACATGTGGAAATGTAGCTAACATTTGGCGACAGGCAAGGATACAAATCAACATACATGAAGAATAATAAAAGAACAGTTATTAAATATTTAAATTGAGCTTTTCTTTCAACAAAATCCCCCCTACTTCCTGGAAAACTAAAGAAGTGTGTAGGATTTAGTGGCATTTAGTAGTGAAGATTACAAACTGCAATAAGCTAAAGTTAGCGCCTCCTTGCTCCGCTGTCTCTCTCCTTTTTCACTCTCTCCCTTTATCATGAGACCACCGCTACAGGAGCTGCCTGCTCACACACACTTAAAGTGGAAGGGCTAACCATTAGCATCATGTTGCTAATGTTACCTTCTGGTAATTCACGGGTTTAAGGACAAAGCCATCGCTATAAGTGGCTTTGTGTTGGATGTCAGCTGCTGCTGCTGTGTTAGCTCGTGCTAACCAGGTAGACATACAAACTGACCGCGACTAGAGTGACTCTGGGACAGTCCTGTAGCGCTGCGTCGAACCTGCATCTAAATTTAAAGACAGTAACAGACAAAAAGGCTGATTTTTCTCATTTGAACTTTAAATTTATGGTTTAGTAGTCTGATTGAGGCCTGGTTGTTCAATAAATTATTGTAAAGTAGCAGTTGTTTGCTTTTGTTGGCCACTTTACATTACTATTCTGACATTGTGGGTACTCAGGTCCTACACACTGGACCTTTAAAATCTGAATATCCTCAAAGATTGTCTTTCTTAAAATATTGGAAGCCTGAATACGAGCTAATTTGCAAATACCAGAGATTTAACTCTGGCATGCTGATATCTATTCATAATCCTTTTATGGACACGGGTATTACAAGCTCACACTTTATCCAGAAAAGGTGAACTCTGTGTTAAATGCTTTGCTTCCCTTTTCCTCTGAGCACACAGAGTCCACAGACCCTGTGCTGTTTTTCTTTTAAAGTAAAATGTGTTTGCTGCCATGAATATGTAGTTTTGGTGTAGTAGCTGGACAGTCAGCAGTTCAAATCCTCCCTCATAGCTGTTTGCTGATACAGTTGTTTTATTCATTTCAATTATACAGCGTTTAGCATCTTTGTCATGAAATCTGGTATTCAAATGAGTCATAATTGCTTATAAATACTAACTGGGTTGCCAGAAGCCATGTGAACAGCAGCGTGTATGCATGGGCAAACTAAATGATGCTCCCTCCCAAGTCCTCCTCATAGGTGGCTTTAAAAAGTGCAAATATTACAGTATTTCCTTTTTGAAAGCCAAATATCGTGTTTTGTTCTGTAATGGAGCTAATAGATCAACATTATAATGCAACAATGCAGCCTATCAAAAGCTCACCAACCTCCTCATTCACACACTCCGATAAGAAGTGAGCCCCTCAGGCTGCAGGCTGGTGCGGCATTAGTTTTCATGCCTCTGTGTGTGTGTCTGTGTGTGTGTGTGTGTGTGTGTGTGTGTGTGTGTGTGTGTGTGTGTCTGTGAGGGCCTGCATCTATTACTGCATGCGTGTGTGTGTGTGTGTGTGTGTGTGTGCAGTAAAGGCTGAAGTGACCACAGTGCAGAACGGCAGAGTTTCCCCACCAGCGTTACAGTTTGATTGCCTGAACCCTGTCGCTCCAGCAACAAACAAACCGGGCGAATACACACACTCCCTTTATATTCTGCCGTATACATGAGCGTAGTGTATAAACTGTATATTTCTCTATTTATTTATCCTCAACTTCAGTAGCATGACAATAAAAAAAACAGCACATGAGAATAGGAGTTTGTGTGTGTTGCATCCTCTCTTTCCCCTCCTTTCTTTCTTTCTCTTTGCCACTCATATTAAAATCATGAGCCTGCCTCACCGTGTGATGGTTTATTTTCAGCACAGGAGCAGAAGGGCACACACACACACACACACACACACACACACACACACACACACACACACACACACACACACACACACACTCAATGAAAGACGAAAAAAAATACAGCATGTTCTTCCACTCAGCAGCTTGTTTGGTGTTGAACGTCAAAGCAAAAATGCCACAGAGGAAAGCTTTGTCACTCTAGTCTCAGTAAAGTGGAGGGACGTGACGGCTGCCTACACAAAAACTCTAGGGATGAAATAAACGATGTGCTTTTGTGGGATGAAACTTGACAAGCCTGTTCCGGCTGATGACACAACTTGCGATCGTAAACGTAACGGGCTGTGAGACGCATTTCCGCGTGCACTGTGCCTCTTTAAGAAGGTGCTTCACCTTAACGTCTTTGTGTTTAAGAAAAGAAATGATCCCTAGATGCTATGTTTCATTAATCTGCGATGCTCAAGTCATTATGGGACTTGCTTGGCATTTCAGCTGTTGGCTGTAAGTGTAGTTGGAAGGAGCGATAGCAGGAGCAGAGTCACAGCAACAGAACATGAGCTTTTCTCGATGAGAAAACAAGTCATGCCCCTTCCTGAAGAGTGCAACAAAATGCTGCGGCTGCATCGCATTTATATCTATTTCAGATTCTGTCAGTGTAGAAATTGGTATCTCTGACTCTTCTGCTGTAAATGTCATCATGCTTGTAGAAAGCAGATGTAGAAAGAAGCTCTTTCTCTTGGATTCTGAGGGGCTGACATCAGGATCTGACGCTTGTCGATGGTTTGAATGCCAGACGTGTTTTGTTATGTCAAAGTGGATTGCTGCTACCAACAGCACGTCTACGTTTGGTAAGTTAGCCATCAGAGGAGTGAAAAGGTAAAACAGCAATGTGCACGATCAGTATAAAAAATAAGAAAAAGTGGTTTAGGTGGAATGTTATTATAAGGTAACATCTGTGTCACTTTGATGAAGAGATTTAGGTTTTAAAAAATGGATACCGCTCTTACATCTTTACAGACGGTATGGAGCTAAAGCAAAGGTGCATTAGCCGAACTTAGAATAAAGACTGGAAGCAGGTTGAAAGCGTTCTATGTTCTAAAGTACACCTACCAGCACCACTAAAGCTCAGTAATTAACACGTTTGAAATCAAAGCAACAATTTGTACTTTCAGGAAATATATGCTAGAACTATTTCATGATATATAACAATTTACCTAGCCTTTGGAAGCAGACAAGTCTGTGAACTCATGCCAACCTGGCCTGGGTCGATCCGGTCACAAATGTTCCTGTGGTTAATGGGGCCTGTTTGAGACAATGAGAAATCGTTTGTGGAGGTTTTGCACCTCACGCAAAAAGGAGCGCCATTGAGACATTTTCATTAAACAACAAGCTGCAGCTGATGTGGAAATTCTGATGGCAAAAACAACAACACTCTTTCACAGACTGCAGCAAGTCTGCCAAAAAGCTGTTGCAACACATAAAGTGCCTCTTTAACGTTTGAATTTAAAAAGAAATAATAAACAAGATACAGCGGGTTTATTAGTGACTCTAAAGGCCTTTGCACACCAAGTCCATATTTTTTGTCTGTAATTGTCACGTTTAAAGATAAATATGACCTCAAGTTGTGTCAATTACGTTTGCACACTGACTCCAAAACACCTGTCTGTGTTACAGTTTTCAAAACAGGTTATGAAAAAAAAAACAGACTTGTGCAAAGGCCTTAAAAATTGTTGGTGAGGGTATTTTTTGCCTTGGAAAAAGCTCGTATTTCCCTCTTGCTTCCAGCCTTTGTGCTAAGCTAAGCTTATTGCCCATGACCCCAGCCTCTTACATAATGCACTGACATGAGATCACTATTGATCTTCTTATCATCTCTTGGAAAAAATGCTTGTCTGCATGATTAAATGTGTAATCTCATTTACAAGGAAAAAAACAAGAGCTCAGTATATGTTTTTTTATCATTATATCTGCATTCAAGGTAGAAAACTGCGCTAAAAAATTTACAACCATAAGGCTTGTGTTTAGCAGGGCAAGGGACTGAGTTGGCTTCGGAGCTAAAGCGTTACTCTGGTCCAGGTTTCACCGGGACATTCCTATCATGGTAGACAAGAGAACAGAACCAGGTTTTGCTGACTCCAGGTGAGTGTTCACCTCACAACTGTGCAGATCCACTTTTTAGCCGCTAACATCCCAACTGGTATTTTGTGTAAAACAATTCAAAGCATTATAACCGCCACAACACATACTGCTCTTTCGCCTCTGGAGAAATTTAATTTGAAATGAGTCTGTGTGTCATGTGCAGCTGCTATATGCCAAGTTGTTTGTTTTTTTTTTTTGCATTATGCTAATGCTGTAGCATTTAGCTGTGTGTGTGGGAGGGCCAGCAGCGCAACAGACCTCCTGCTCTCTGGTTGACTGCAAAGCTGCTTCACTGAGCGTGCTGGATGCAGGTATCTCATTTACAAGTCAGAAGAATCCCCTGACATCCTCTGGCAAAAAAAGGATGGTAAATATGCAGAATATTTTCCTCTGTGTGGGTGCTGTGCACAGAGGGTTTTTTCTGAGACTACTTTTTTTTGTGTTGATTTAGGTGTAGCAAAATGATAAAACAGAGTAAAGCAGCACTAATCCATATTTTGAAGTAAAAATGTTTCAAATGGCCACAAATAATGTTAGTGGGTTTTTTTTTTGTTTTCCTTTCCACAGTTCTCATCAGCTTCATTTTCTACTATGAGTAGGCAGCTGCAAGAAAGCAGTAACAGACAGCAAAGTGAGCGACAAGCTGGTAACCATAGAAGCTAAAGGGCTACATATTTCCCTGTTTTTCTCTTATGTTAGTTAGGCCACCAGAAACACAACTCTAGATGCTTTCTGAATAGTTACATAGGCGATTGTTAGCTATCAAGTTCACCATATCAACCTTAAAGTTTCATAATGTCATGTTTTGTTTAAGACTAGCAGGTAGTCTCCCTCAAGCAGCTGGACTTTCAGCCTGCTTTAGCTGTTGTTTTGAGTTGCAGTTGCAGACATGCAGGCAGTGGCACAAAGGGAGGGAGGGAAAGACCATAATGTAACGTGAATAAGTGGTGAATTTACAGCTCACAGTAGGTTCATAGGATGCTGTCTCTTGCTTTTGTTGATATCTTGCGTCAGCAAAACAAATTGTTGCGCATTTGTGATCACTCAATAGCGCTGTTAGCTTGTTTACTATATGACATGAATGCAGCTGTTATACTGAATGAACTTTGAAGCTTTATATGTAACACAAAAAATTAATGGTGAAATATTCGTATTGACCGGCCAAATTTGATTAGACTGGCCTAATTCTGAGTCGGATATAGCCCTACTCTATGTATAGTTTTTATGGGACAGTCAAACGTATAGCACCTTAAGACCAAGACTTTTCTCAAATGTTAGAGAGACAAAAACTGTGTTCAAAGTAGAGTGAATATAGGAGCATTAAAGAGGACAGCTTGTTCCACTACCTCAAGTGGCAAAAAACAACAGAAATCTCTTAATCTGTCTTTAAAGAGTTTTAGCGTGGGTTTTTTCTTTTTTCCATCCAGAGTGACCACGTATCACCATTTAAATTCAACAGTTATTAAGTCACATGATCAAAATTGCTGTTATAAAGCAATGCTTACCCAGCAAAAAATTTAAACAAAGCTGTTCGGAGCAGAAAACAAACTGCAAATAACTGCTGTGCTCATCACTAGTTTTATGCTGATGGGACAGTTAAAAATGTCCAAGTCAAAACTAAGTTCCTTCATTCAGTTTCCTTTTATTGCCTCTGCCCCACAGCCATATTACTTATAGATGACAATGTGACACCACATTTTAACTTTAAATGATTTATTATAATTTTAAATGAAATACTTTTCAGAGTCTGAGTTTCACTATTCAATGGCAGCCGAAATATGAATGTGCTTTTCCCGAGGCTGTGGCCTGAATGGAAGAGTGGAAAGATCTGTGACAGAGTCTTATGTAACTCTGCACTGATGCCGCAGCTACTTTAGTGCTGTATTATTATTCTCCGCTGCGCAGTCGACTAGAGCTACTTCTGCTCTCCGCCTGAAAAACTTCAAAAGTAGCCTATCTCTCTCAGACTCTATCTCTCTCAGTCATTTTATTGGACTTTCTTTCATTCTCTCCGACCCTCTCAATCTCATTCTCTATATCCTATCTATCAATTTTCTCTTTATTTCTGTCAGTCTCGCTTTCTCACATTTTATATTCCTCTCTTTCATTCATTCTCTCCTTCTTGCTCTCTTTTTTTAGCATCAGTTGAAACATGGATGGGTTAGATTGCATTTGACAAGATAGGAATAGGGATGTATTTCACTGGATGGAGCGCACACACACACATTGTATGCACTTTTATTATGTTTTATACCCGCAGAGGAAACGATAAATATTTAACACCATCAATGCCACTGTGTGTTGGTATCTTATCCTTTTTATTTTGCCATTTCAAACACAAAGCTTGAGATTTGGCCTCAACAAAGCGGGCTCGGTTAACAGCTGGATAACACAGCGGGAAGTGTCCACTGTGAGCTCAGTGGGTGATGACCTGCAGGCTGAGGCTCTACAGGTCGACATTAAAATTCAGCTTTCACAGCTTGGCGGCCGTTCGGGATTCACTCGCTGCTATGCTCACCCACTCACTTCCCTCCCTTTTCTTTTTGTTGCCCTTTGACTCACATGCTTACATGTTCATTCATGTATTTACCAAATACCTTTACACCTCAATATATTTATTTGAACTGTTGTTGTTTTTCATGCGTACTTTCACAAAAAATGCTATAATTACACAGTGAAAAAGGTACAAAAAACGAATTAGTGATTCAGGTAAATTTTTTGGCCTCACTAAACACAAATAAAAGCCTCAACCAATCTAGTTGTGAGTATTAGAAAACAATACTGAGGCTCTGAAATATTTGTGAGTAAATATTTTGCAATCCCATGTCATTTTTTGTCATCCCATTCGTTCACTTTTCTAATCCCCTCATTTCATAATGAGCACTTTCTCTTGCATTGTTTGCTACAATATATTCTTAAAAAGGTGCCTGCACTTAAAACAAGCTTATGCAACAGATAGGCTTCTTCTTAATTCCCCTCTCTTTTTAAAGTTTTAGAAATGCATCAGTTTTTTATCATACCATTTTAATTTTCTGTTAATGCTCTTAGCTGGTGCTGCAAAATTTTAAACTTCCTCTATGTTTACCAGTTGTCTCGACATACAGAATACAAGAAATTCCCTCAACATTAATTCCAACAATGCAACATTTGAGTAATAACATAGTTAGTTACCACCCGCTTTCTCTGAGATTTGTGTAACACATTCAGAAAGTATTGTGGTTGACAGTAGATTCCCACTGATCAAAAAAGTTTTTAGTTGAAAAACAGAAACTTTGAGCAACTTAGTGATGTGTTTGACACTACTCTGTTGTTATACTAACAGAAATATTAGTATGAAATGTACATTATGCTGACTTAATTATTTTGGCCACTATAGATCATTGTTTTTTGCCATGACTTCTTTTAGTGACCATCAACCGGCAAATCAGGCACTCACTCACTCACTCACTCACTCACTCACGCACGCACGCACGCGCACACACTCACTCACCCACTCGCTCACTCACTCACTCACACACTCAATCACTTACTCACTTACGCACGCACGCACACACTGTCTCACTCACTCACGCACGCACACACTCACTCACTCACTTACCTACTCACACACTCACGCACTCACTCACTCACTCACACACTCACTCACTTACTCACGCACGCACACACTTACTTACTCACACACTGTCTCACTCACTCACACACGCACGCACGCACTCACTCACTCACTCACTTCCTTACTCACACACTCACTCACTCACTTACCTACTCACACACTCACTCGCTCACTCACTTACCTACTCACACTCACACACTCACTCACTCACTCACTTACTCACACACTCACTCACTCACTCACTTACCTACTCACACACTCACTCGCTCACTCACTTACCTACTCACACTCACACACTCACTCACTCACTCACTTACTCACACACTCACTCACTCACTCACTCACTCACTTACTCACACACTCACTCACTCACTCACTCACTCACTTACTTACTAACTCACTTACTTACTAACTCACTCACTCACTCACACACTCACTCACTCACTCACTTACTTACTAACTCACTCACACACTCACTCACTCACTCAAACTGCATCAATTACTCACTCAATAATTAGATCACCCACTCACTCACCCACCAATTGCCTACTAATTCTCTCACTCACTTACTGCATTTCATCCTCAGTTACTTGCTTATCAAATGCATCATACACTTAGTCACTAATTTAATCACTCACTCACTGAATACATCACTCACTTGCTTACTGCAGTAATTTCTTCCTTCACTCATTAACTCTCATTAACATACTCACTCACTCACTCACTCACTCACTGATGCCTTTGCTTAAAGCCTCTCTCTGTCTTCTTTCTTTCGATCACACTCGATCCATAACCATTAGAGTTGCTGTACACTGTGTGCAGAGTTCTACTTCAAGGCCCGAACAAGTATAGATGAAAGAAGTTCTGTGTTGTTATTGATTGCAGTACGACAAGATAAAGTCTTATTAATGCTTCTAACTGGTGAAATATTTTCTTCATCAAAACCTCAAAGAGAACTAATTAAGAGTGAAGTCATTTTGTAAGTCCAGCACATGAAAAAGCAGCAATATAACACTAATGGGATGATGCCACAGTGATAGATTCTTTAATTACCATCTGAATCATGTCAGAAATGTTGCAGTATCTATCAAAATATACGAAAAGTTTGAAACAGTCATTCAAGCACACACCAAAAGCCTTGTTTGACCTCGTCCTCTCTCATGAACACACACATTTGATACTTGTTTACATAGATCACAGTTGTATGACCAAAATACAGCTAAGCAAACAAAGGTATTAGCAGGAATAAACAGGACATGTGTAATAGGATCTTGCTGTGAAATCAATAGTGTATCTCTTTGCACTGACACAACTCTATTGTCAACCTGCTGTCTGTCAGCAGCTGAACGGCCGGGACAGTCCGTTTAAATCCGTCTGTTCGCTCACTGATGGTGTGAGATCAATATGAGAGGAGAAATGAACTTTGAATGTTCCTCACTTTTTTGTGAAAGGAAATATAAACTTATGATACTGAAGCCATTGTGCCTGTTTTGCTATATTTCAAAAGAGGATATAACATTTCTGGGATCTGCTGTATTTGTGGCATCAATTGACCAATAATTGACTCCTGGCATTGCCACAAGACATGCTGTCCTACATTACAGATAACCTGAATTACATTCTTTTGTTTTGTTGCTAATTTGTAGTGGTTCTTTAACAGGTTAAACCCAATACAAACAAGAAGTGCTGTAGATATTATTTGGATGTGACTGCCAGTGATAGAGACTTTGCAGCCACGCCTGTGTATCTTTTCAAAAAATATCTAAAATATTAACCTGGTCTCACAGAAACAAATATAATCCACCACCTCCCTAACCCCCCTACCCTTCACCCAACATGCCAATGGAAAGTCATGGTGGACACAAAATTCTTGGAAAGTCTTCAAAGGGTTCGAAGGTAAACATACACAGGACTTTCATTCAGGAAACCAGTGTTGATGTCCCAAAACCAAAGGTCAATGCCAAGTTTACTTTATTTTACCTACAGTATTTAAGCGCAAAGTCATGTTATGCGACATATTTCTTAGTCCCTCATAGGTCTCATTTTCAAGACCCACTCCTGAAGTGGGACAATGACGTGCGATATTGCAATCACCATGCTGCCAGCACAAATGACTAATTCTGCAATCCTGCCCAACTCACCAACACGAGATCTGCAGCAGGACCCCAAACCGCATATCCTATAATATCCATCACCGTTAATCAGGAATCACAATTTAATATTTTTTGCTTATTCTCATATTGAATAGCGCATCACCACAGTTAATGTGCCTGTGAGCGACACGTGATTGAAGCGGCTCACATATTTCACCTGGCGCAGAAGAGAGATCCAAACCACAGGATATAAAACATGAAGTTAAATCATTGTTATTATTATTTTCATTAAAATAAATACTTATTCATCTGGTACAGGGTCAGGTTGAATGTATTGGCGCCTGATAATCACAATTCTGACGTGATTTTTTTTTTTTTCCCCACTTGACTTGTAATTACGGTTCCAACAATATGATGTGGATGCGCCAACAAACATTTACACAAGATGTTTTTTTTCCTCTTTTCCAACAAGCCCAAGTAGCATTGGTTATGATGTACTTTAAGTGATTTAAGATATCTATCCCTTTAAAACATTTCATTTTGTTAAACATTTCAGAGGTGTTTGCATAGGTATATAGGTGCATTTGTCATTTTTTATGTACATCTGTATTTGTTATATGCATGTCTGTGCTTGTCTTTGATCTAAGTCGGGGGCTGGCACAGACATACGGACAGGCTTTTGTCTCTTTCTGTGGCACAGCCAGCGTCTCCCATCCCCGGAGTTCGCATGGCCACATGCAGGCCCTGGTGGCCCTGGAAGCCTGGCCCTCGGCCAGCTGCACCGAAATAAATAGGGCTGCAAATTCACCAGAACAGGTTGTCCTGAAGGATTAAGCTGTGTGTATGACTGTATGACTGTGTGTGTGTGTGTGTGTGTGTGTGTGTGTGTGTGTGTGTGTGTGTGATGGAGAATGTAAACTGACTGATTGGCTTGTGAGTTTTCGTGCACGCAGGCAGGTTTCCCCTACACACATTTACACCATGGCATTCTCATACATCCATCACATGGGTTAATGGAAGTAATCTCCAGTCATGGCCAGGTTGAGTTATGGCTTTAAATGCAGATCTTGACTATTGAGATCGACTGCAGCAGCATGACTGTGGGCCCTTTTCCTGTATAGGCAAATTAACTTAAAAGGTTTGATCAATCAGAAAAGAAAATATATCACTCACTGACACATAAAGGCTGCGTGGAGACTACACATGCATAGTTATGTAATTAAAGGGCCAGCTTTGAAGCAACGTCTTTAAAAACGGCTGAATTTTTCCTCTCTTCCATGTCCACCAACCTCTGTACAAATTGCTTCCGGAAAGGTGGTATTTAATTTAGAGCCTTCATTCTGCCCGCGATGAACGATGAGGACAATAACACACTGCACTTAAATCAATTTGCATAATGAATTTTTGATTTATCGGTTAAGGGAGTATAACACAAAAGAGATGATCGCAAATTATCCTCACAGTCTTCCATGGTTGTCCAAAAGGAAAAATGGCTCATGCTTCTCCGTCCCGGTACAGACAATTAAGCTTTGAAGCAAGAAAAATCGACACAACATAAAAATAAAAGATCTTTTCCGCAACACCAGATGTGATTACTAGTATTTGTACAAGAAGGAGCATATGGAAAAGAAACAACTAAAGCTTTTACTGTGTTTACAGAAAAGGAGAAGCTTAATGAGCACTCGTGAGCACTGTAGCCAAACACTACTATGTTGTGATTATCACTCAAGACTAAAGCCGTGATAGGAATGATCAGGTAGTGCAAAACAATATCACATGTGCAGTATATTCTGCATCAGATTGTTCCAATCCTCACGCTGTATGATTCTTAACACTGAGTGAATATTCAAACCCAACACTTTTTTAAATCAGCCTGAAAATTTGGGGATCTTTCCTAGAATTTCACGTGAAGTTGTCTATGTTTGAACTTGAGGAGTCGGTTTTTAGGTGTTCATTTGAGACACTGTTCTCCTCTGTGTTTTCCTGGAGAGGCGGTCTATCTTGTGTCAGTCAGATCTATAACAATTATCAACAATTAACAATTAGATCACTTGGGTTGCAGCAGAGTTAATCAGAAACCAGTGACTAATTGTTTATCCCACTATTGATAGGCAGTTGACAATAGAAGCACGCAACCCCCTAACTGATGTTTACAATAATCAACTGTCATAAACAATTAAAGTTTGTTATTTTATTGAAATAAATATGTCATAATTAATAATAAAACAGTATTAGCATTGTTACATTATCTCATCCCTTTCAAATGTATGTCTGTCATGCACAAGATGACTTTGAAAAGCTTTTTAAAGACTAAATTCTGTCACCCCCTCACATCTAAAGACTATGTGACTTTTTCAGTCCTACACAATAACATTTTGCACAGAATGAGGATCTTGCAGTGTCACTATTTATACAGGCAACCCCCCCCCAAAAAAAATAATCTTAAAAACAACAACAAAAAAATCCTTAAACGTCCGCAAAAACGCATAACTCTAGAAACACAAGAGAAAAGGTATGGAGGTACAAACTTTACGTTTTGGATTTTGTTGCCCCAGTCCATTACCAGCCACCATTGGTTAGCTGCACTATTTCAGCGAGAAGCTCACTATTTGCATGAGCCAAGACTAAAAACGCACAATAATTTTAAACATGTTTGATTTTGTTTGAACGTGAAGGACAGAGAACAACTTGACAACAACTTGAAAAGTTGTTTGATGTAAGGCCGGCATTAGCTCAATGCCGTCAATGTCAACTTCAGCTCACATCAACCCGCTTTGCACTTTGTGCATGAAATGTGCGGGAGCAATATCTGCATTTTTATACATATGATGTGGTTTTGTCCTGGTGTGTACGCCTTCTTCTCCCATGCAGGCATATCTTTTTTCTAGATCTTGAAGACTCATATACTATAACCTTTGTGCCGAACGTGTTATGATTAAATGCTTTGGTGCTTACTGTGGCTCAGGTGTGATTTAGGTTATATTAAGCGAAAAGAAGGATGATAATGTGATGGAAGCCCTCTATCTTGCTTCTTATTAATCAGTGGCTCCTGGGATATCTAGATAAATGGAGCCAACGCAAGTGGCACGCTCTCATATAACTACAACTATTGATAAGGTCAAATCACATTTTAATGAGCTAAACCCTTTGGGAAATACCGTAGTGAGTACTTACTTAATGGCACTTATCACTCCCATTCATTACCTAATTATTGCTTCATCCTGCTGTTGGTTTTCCACAGCACTTCCCACTCATTACTGCACATGTTTATCACAGCTGGATTAATTCAATTGATGATCTGTTGATTGAATTTAGTTGTATGGATCTTAATCTATGTATCAAATGTGTATATGTACTAACTTAAGCATATGATACTATGTATGACCATGTGTATGCATTTATTTCCCCATTCATTAAATTAAACATATTGCAAAAAGTAATAATAATAACTACAATGCTAGTGGTTTCAAGATAAATAGCTCCAAATATGCATACGGAAACACAGTGAAAAATTGCTTTCTAATGCTATACTATACTAAAAATGCCTATAAACAATGCAACATTTCTTTTCTTTCTTTCATTCTTTTTTTTTTTTTAAGCTGCTGTGAAATCAGGAATTTCAGGTCGTGAGAACCCCCGAAACTGGCCACAAAATCCTGGAGGGACAGATTAGGTTAAGGCCAGTAAAGTTACGCAAGTGAGGTTAAGCGGGAAAATCATGTCATGTCATGTCGTCATGTTACATAAAAGACTTTACACAAAGTAAAGTTGTGTAGGTTGAATTTAGGCAGGTTACGGTGGTTAGTTCTGGGAAAATAAACATGGTGATGACACACTTGAACATAACTCAAAGTTCATACCAATAATCTCCTGGGAAAAGTCCTGTGTTTGTTTGACACATCCACCACCCAAACCTGCCTTGTTACGTGTAATTTCATACTTTATTCTGCTCCTTCCTTATTTGTGTCAGATCGTTGGTCACGTGATCAGCGTACCTTATTACATAGGTTGTACACAAATGACTGGCTTGTGATTATGTGGGTTACGTACAAATTCTGGTGCATTACTTTTTGTAGGTATACATACATTGTACATATTGAACTTGCACAAGTATTATGAGAAACAAATTGTTCACTCTGGGTCAGTGTTTCCACAGATGTCCATGTTAATAGCTTATTCTCACTGTATTGCCAATTTAAAGGATTGTGGCCGGTTATCAGCTATTGCTACAAATGAAACAGTTACTTGAAATGTACATTTTGCCCTCCAGGGTTGATAGTTTCGCAGAAAAACAACAATTTATTCCAGGAAGTAAGTTGGGACTCATGCTTGATCAAATAGAGAGCTGTGAGCACACTGCAGTCTTTCCATTGAACATCAATCATCCCTCTTGTCTTTGCAACTAACTCCATTAATTCCAAGTGAGCGGTGTTGCCATTTGAAGTCCTCTCAAAGCTGAGGCCATGATGTAGATCCACTTCACTCCATTTGGCTTTTAGTGTTTGGGCTCTACAGTTTCTCTTACATAAATGCAGCTTTTGAAGGGGGAGGGATGAAAAGAGTGATGAATGATGAATGGATGGATGGCAGAAGAGGGAGGACAGAGATGGAGGAGGTATCGCTCAGTGTACCATTACATCTCCATCCGTCCTAACCAGCAAGAGAAATACACGTGTGTGCACTTCTCATTGCTCACAGGAATGCCCACACATGTAAGTGTTGGCACAAAAAATATCTATCTATACTGTTGTGTCATTAAGAAGACAGACAAATGTGGGCGTATACTGCAGCAGTGTACTGTACGTGATTGCGTATGGAGCCTGGAGATTGTTCAGTCAGGCACAGAAATTACTTTAGAGTCAAATCTTCTATATGCTGTTCATTTTTTTCACCTCCCCAGCCTCCTTCATTAGCATTTAGATTCGTGTGATTGTGTCAGCATGTTCTTTGTGCATTCATGTCCGTTTAAACGTTATGTTTGTCAGCCTATACCTGAGGGTTTCACCAGCTCAAGGGCAGTCTGTTTGCAGGTTGTGCAGATCAAGCTGTTAGTGAGTACTGTGGCAAAAGTCAAATGTGCTTGCTGCAAATGGTTAAAAGCTTAGTGGGAATGTACTGAAATAAACAATTAATGCGAGTCTACATTACAAGATGATGATTATTTTATTCAAAAATAATAATGACGCCTACAATGACACTCTGATCAAGCTCAACTTTGTAACTAGTGCTTGTAAAAAAGCTTGAAGAGCTAGCTAACCTGACTCTCAAGGACTCAGCTTGGTCCATGTGGTAACCTGCAAGACACGGGTGTGCAGCACTGTCTGCAACAACTAATGTGAGCTTGAGTTGCGGTCTAATCTGTTCTAGAGTTGCTATTGCTCTCCAGCACTGTTGTGGGCGCCACAGCAAGCACAGGGGGAAGGCTGCTGTAAGAGGAGGAAGAAGGAAAAGCTACATGTGCACACATCATGTGCACGCATGCGCACATGTGCTAATAAACATTGGCTGTATGTTGTGCAGCATGTGCTGCTTTCCACTTGGAAACTTATTTTTTTAGTCTATATAGAAAGTTATAGTTGGTTTCCTGATTGCTGGCATGTTTTTGAAAGAGGCAGAAGAGGAAGTGACTTCACTTCTTCAAGGGTCCCACAGAATAACTAACCAATCATCATCAAGGAGCTGCAAATAATCGGCAGGGTCGCAAATGGTGGTTGGTCTGCCCACGAGCCTTGATTACACTGAGCGTTGAGAGTACATGCATGAACAGGCCTAAAGGACCATCCAAACCAAGAACAACTGAACACAAAATCAACAGTCGCTTTAAAAAACCATTCTAATTCAAGAGGATGGCATCCATACCACATCCATAATAACAACAACAGATACACTGACAGTGGCAAAAAATATCATTGTAATCTATTTGAAGGTGATTTGATGAACAATAGAAACACTGACAGTCAAAATCCATCCAAATATACACGGCATAATGACATCCATTATGGCATTCATGACACGGCAGATGACATTACTGAAAGTCTCATTGTTGAGGTTCAAGAAAATCATACAAATAATGAACGTAGCCACCGTGACATCACCCATTGGTTTGTGGACTCCAGTTTTGAAGCCTAATCTTGTTTTTTTGTTTTGTTTTTGGAGCCAAAGTGACCATATTTGGACGAGAGGATGGATACAGCATGTCACTTTGGCAGCCCTGCCCGTAACAATGTGTAACTTTAAGCCTTGATAAAATGTAAATGAGAGCGTTACAACCCCCCATACAGTCATCATGATTTTGATTCTGATTCTCAATATTGATATTAGTCACACAGAACAAAACTTTTTTTGTTAATGGCTGCAAACATGATGATTTCTGCTCTGAATTTGGGCATTTAACCACGGGGGTCTACGGGGGTTAAATTACTTCTGGTGTCAGCCTCAAGTGGCCATTCAAGGAACTGCTGTTGTTTTGCAGTTCCACGTTAGCTTCATTTTTCAGCCCTGGAGGTTGCTATCTGAGAATCACATCTGTGTTGATAAAACAAGCAACCTTAATACAGACACTATCAAGAAGAAGGACATCTGGGATGCACCCGGGCTCATCCTCAGATGCAGTGGTTTGTTATTATTAACAGAGATGAAGAGACAATTATAAATAGCTAATGCTAGCTGACATCATCAATATCCATTTTCTGGAGCTGCCAACACAGCAGAGTACACAGCATGTGCTTGGCGCCACGGTTTACAGCAGGTTAGCATTCATCAGTGTGGATGCTCACATAATTATCGTCATTGTTATACTTGTTGTTGTCAGTGTGGACGACTCCTTAGTTTCCATAATTTCTCAATGTTGCTGAATAAGATAATGTCAACTGCTATAAGGGAAAATCCTCAAATATCAGATTTAGAAAAAGATGATATCTGATACAAATTGTGAACTTTGAATATTGAGTGTGAGGTACAAAACAGTGGCGCACTTCGATGCACACTAACACTTCCATAAAGCCAACACAAAATGATACACTCTCTCTCAGCAGGCTGGATTAAGCAAGCATCAGTTTCAGACCCATTTAAACATGCCGGCTGACCCTGATTTTATCCGACACACAAAGAAGCAACCACAGTCTCGTCTCAATCACACAATTACTGCCTCATCAGCTGAAGTGTTCAGACATCCACCTGATAAACAGAGCTTGTCAAAGTTGAAAAAAGTTTGAACCAGAAAGTGGACCTTGCATCCTGTTAGTCAGTATTCATTCTGTCACGGTTCAGTAATTTTAGCAACGGAAGTAAGGAGAGAAATGCAGATGCAGGCAAAGAGAAGGCAAGGTTACATACTGAAACAGACAAGCGTGGCAGAGCCACGTCGTCTATGTGCAGACATAAACAATCCAGCCAACAAGGTGATCGAACTGTCAGTAATGTAGTATGTACTACAACAAGTGTGATGTTGATTTCTGAGAAATTACTTTGGTACTTTTTCTTTTTACATTCCACATTCACTGTTCACCGCTTGTATATAGATTGTTGTAAAACACACCAGAAAAAAATGCATTTTTTGACCAGCATAGAGTGTATAAAGTTTCATGTAATTAGCTCAGATAAGTATGCTGCATGGTGGGTTTTATGTGACCAAACACTATCATTTTATCTTGCATGCACTATTGCTTTCTCCTGCATTATATCTCGCTTAACTTTTACTTAAGTTGTACTTAAGTGGCTCTCACAACAAACCAGTCACACCACAAAGTAAGACAGAAAAATGTATTCGTTCATTTACACAAAGTATGTGCTTTAAGAACTTTTGTTATACTGTAACTACTCATAGGCTTTTGTTTTTTTTGAGTTAGGAGGTCGTTCTTCTGACTTTGGTGTGTTCATTAGCTTTAAGTCTTAATGTGGGAACACGCCACAAAGAATATGCTTTGTATTTTATTGCTCAGAGCATATCATTTTTTCCACATTTTATCTATTTAACATCAGTGCATCAGTTATGAAGTTATTAATGACACCTTAGCTTTTCCAAAACTCTGCCGTAGAAAGGCTCATCAGCACGCCCACACCACACTTCCGCAGGTGTTTTCAGTTACTCTGGCTAATGAGACGTCTGCTCAGTATGGAGTCGCGCTCTAACAAGTGTAACAAAACCAACAGGAGAGTGGAGAAGATGTCAGTCCAACACAGTCTGTACACACCCACACAGTCCCATGGAGAAGTCTAATTCAATAAAGCATCCCTCCATTGCCCCCTTTAAACAAATGGCTTGAAAACACTCACACCTTTACACACACATGCTTGACCTCCATGCTAAATTTTAGCCTCCTAGAGTGAAAGCTGTCGCTGCCAAAGGGTGGGGAATTTTTGTGAGCGAGCCAACTTACCAACCAACAAACAAAGCTATAGAGCTGCTGGTCGCAGTGTGGAGGCTTTACACAGTAAAGATGCAACATCCCTCTAACTCTAAATCATAGTGATGGTGCAGGACTCACAATCTGGGGACTCTTAATACTCCCAATAAAGGTCAATCATGTTTTCTTTAGTGACAGATGAGGCTGGATGAGCATTACAGAGAGATAACAAGAGTAAGCAGTGCTGAGCGCACGTCTGCTCTGTGAGTTGTTTACTGTCTCCAAACTTAAAAATCTCACTGCCATCCCCCATTGATAAGATGCTTTGTCTGCTTTGCTCTGCCAAGCCCCTATCTGTTATGTAACTAGCTTTCCATGCGCCACAGAGCACTCTGTGTGTGTGTGTGTGTGTGTGTGTGTGTGTGTGTGTGTGTGTGTGTGTGTGTGTGCGCACACTGATTCCCTTCACTCACACAGGGCTCTAACCTCAACAGAAGCCTCCCTGGAAAACACAGGTAATTATTAATTAAACAGAGATCCATTAAACAGAAGACTCAAGCTGACAACAAGCACACTTGTCCCTTTTAGTAAAACCTGCCTCAAGCCCTTTATGGAAAATGATGACGGGGGCAGATTACAAATTTGGTACAACATTACATAAGAAGAAAATACACGTTGGTCAACCAACCGTCTCAGCGATGTGATACTCAGCAGATAAAGAGAATTAACAGTTAATGAGCTTAGATGTAGCATCTCTGTCAGCACTGAATATCACAATTGTACCACATAATAAATGACACGTGAAAATACTGTTCATATGCACCCACAGAATGTAATACAATGCACCTTCAGGAAGATTAAAGTGTCTTTGATTAGGCAGTAAAAGTGGCAGTGAGTCACACTGTGAATCACTTTCAGCCTTGCATTTAAAAAAAGAGCCATAAAACACAAAGTGCCTCCTCTCCTCTTGTGTGTTGTCTGGGGTGTTCCCACGTGAGTCCAGGCTCTCTGTCTGCTGGCGCTCTTCTCTCTGATACCATCAGGGGCCGCAGCACCAATCCCGGTCACTGCGGAGAGTAACACGCTGCCACGGCACACACACGCAGGGAGGAACACACCCACAACAGAACACACACGCGGCGAGCGACGCAATACGCCGGCATGAGTGGTGCTTGAACATGGGTGTGGAGGGCACCTGAGCCATCTGTCTCTCCGTAACGTCTGTTTGGGTGTATGCTTGGATGCACGCACTTTCTGTCTTTTACACAGACACACATACACTTGCTTGCACCCATATGTAGTTTAATGCAATTACAGGAGTCCATATATATGCAAATTCATGCATGAAGCACATCATTGCACATTTACCTACATAGTGCCTCTTTACAATTACGTATAATGCTGGCACGTGTGCATTTAAACAGAAAAGCAACACAACATGGAGAACAGCTTTGAATACAAGCATGTATATTAAATCTAAGTCTAATCACAAACACAGAAAGTATATCACATTAGCAGGAGGATATGTCTATGCATTATATCTGTATATTGCTATTTTGATTTTTGTTTTGCTCTTGAAGATTTATGTCTTCAGTAAAAACAAACAGGTTTGAGACTCAGAGTATTGACAGGCAGATAAATGCGTTGTTGATCTTGGTTTTATCATGGGATTTGTTGACAATAGGAATAATAAAGAATATCACCAGCTTTATCCTTTAATCCAAGTGTGAATAATGTGCTCTGCCTGAACCTATCCTGGTTTGACTCACATGTGCACACACGGACAACTGCATTCTTTCCCCAGTACCGATGCTGATGTTGAAGGTATCATATGCGGGAATTGTCCGTGACTATTTGTAAACAGTATTACCATCGAAAGTGGAAGCCAATCCGAGATCGGCAAGGTTTTTTCAGCACTGAATCTGGGCAGGGTATCATTTTTTTAAAAAAACAAACCTGTACCCTTAACGGGATGCCAGTACCGACAGAGTATTTCATTTGATACCCACCCTGTGAATGCAGTTGCGTGTAGTATAGTGACACTTTGGAACTTTTTTGGTGACATCTCTGCATGCTAAACTGCCAACTCTATCAAATACACTGCACTCATCTTCACTGCAGATCGCATGGGTTGCAGATGCTGCTGCAGGAGTGTGAGCTCCACGCTGGGAACACTTGTAAGAGTCCACCCGACCGCCCACAAGCAGTGACAGGGCTAACTGGTAGCATCACATGACTAACATTACCCAACGGTTTTTAACTGGTTTAACGACAGTCAAGCCATTTGGGCATTAGTGTCAGTTTGTTGCATACCTTTAACAGCTCTTTTTTTTATGTTTTCGCTCTTTTCCTTCTTCCCATATTTTGCATGTAACATGTTGTATGACATGCTGTAAGCCAATTTGCTCAGGTTTCAAGGGGTTAAAGGTATTGAGTACTGATAACCAGCCCTAGTCCACAGATTGTGTAGCTTCCTCGTGGATGCCTGCTGCTTATGGCCTGGCACCCGGCCACTACCTTTAATTAAGTCCTGACCTCACCTGCATGCTGTGCCTTGGAACTTTTGTATAATACTAAGCATTGTTTTATGTATTTATTTATTTTTGAAAACGACTACAATATATAGCTTTAATCATCTGAGGAATGAGAGGAGGAACAAGGTATATTTGCAGTCTCTCATAAGTGAAGGTATTACTCTGCCAAATGACAAAGCCCACAGGCCTAGTTAGTATGTATCGTTCTCGCATTGGTTGTTTTCAGTGGACTCAGGGCTGCCGTTAATGCAGCTGATTAAATCAACTTAAATCTGCTCTGTGGCAACACTGTGAAGTAGGCGTTGATAGACGATACTTCCAATTCAAACCTGTCGTTCATCCTGATTGAGATAAAAAAGAGGAGCAATGTCTTTGATTGCTCGCTTGGCTGTTTGATTGTAGGTCAAGTGCTGGGCGTTTGGCTGCGTCTGAGCTTGATTGGAGTTTTATTATTCACAAACAGACCTTTTCATGATTTAAGACTCAAGAGGGAACTGACAAATGCAAAATTGGCGCTGGACTTCCAAGCCGCGGTAATATTTGGCAGTTTCTCTTAATGCTTCCCTCTCATCTCGGTTTTTGTTGGAAATATTCTGAGATTATAGATCCCAAAGAAGAAAGCGCTTTCACTCCCCACAGAGTTTGACAGGATGACAAGCTGGTCAGGACCACGCAAAACTTGAAATAATTTCTTTGGCTAAGTGTCTTTGATAGCTTGTTGTGGGGGCAGACGTATTACCCAGAGAGTGACACAGACGAAAACAAGTGTTTCCTTTCAGCTGTTAGCTTCTCTCTCTATGTGCTGCTCCAACTCTGTCACACCGTGTTCGTGTGCAGCGAAGACACACTGTCGCACGCACACATCAAGACAAACATACATGTGCAGTGCGATCACACACCGCACACGCGGGTACGCGCACACACGCGCACACACACACACACTGTGCTGCAGATGAGAACAGGAGAAGTGCGCTTTGAATTATTTAGCCAAGCTGATAAAAATAGGTGTTCAAAAGAGGCCCTATTAAATATTCAGAGCTGTATCTTAAGCATTTCATGGCTGACAGTGGAGAGCAGTTTCTCTGCGTCCTTCTGATTTCAGAGGCGCAAGGCTCGAATGAGAAACTCCCCCAGGAGGAATATGATTTACATCACAAATTATGTCTCTTAATGTTTTGGCCCAAAATACCAAACTGTTATACAGATACTCTAACACACCACTGACCCAAAAAAGGTTTTAAGGTTTGTTATTTGGATGGCTGCAAATAAGAAATCTAAACGAATAAACAAATGGTTTTTGATTAGGTATTTTTATTCTTTGATGCCATGCTTGGTGACAGCAACAAAACCAAGCAGCACCAACAAGCTGTACATGTACTCTGTTCAAAAAACGAGTCAGAAAAGTTTTATTGTTAAGAGCAACATACCCAGATTCACTCTTGTTTTGGAATGAGCTTTGTCCGCCTGGCATTTTGTCCCACTATATTTGTGTTTTTCAGCAGTGTATCTTAGCTTCCTCTTGGATGCATGGTGTTTATGGTGTTGGTACTTGGTTGCTATTTAAGTCCCAGCCTCACCTGTGTGCTGTTCCCTGGCACGTCCCAAAACAAGCACAAGAAGAAGAGAATAAGAACATAGCATAACATAGCAATACAAGTCAAGTTTTAATTTGTGTATTTATTTGTAATGCACTGATGAGCAAAGGCAAAACAGATACCTGGCTGAGAAAATAAAATTTCAGGGACTGTATAATAAAGCTTTTTCCAACAAACTGGAATTCAGGGTAATGACTGTCTTTTGAAAAGTACAAAAATAACACTGTCAAAGTTTCTATAGATCAGATTCTCTCTATTTAAAGTACATACAGTCATAACATATACACTGCACAATTATATCACAATAATCTACAGTATGTTGGCCCTGAAAGCCTAGAGTAAATGATGGTATCCTGCACAGTGTGTGTTTTACTCAGACACATGCTAAAGTCAGGGTTGTTCACACTGCTGGAGGGCACAAGTTTTGACCTGATTACGTAGCTACGGCTTAAGACTGCTTTCAGTACGTTTCACACATAAAGCAGAGGCCCCTAAAGCTGGATTCACTCCCACCATGTGAGACAATTGTGTACAAAGTACAGTATGTCTCATGCATCACCAGATTCATGACATTTTGGATACTGTTTTCAGCTTGTATTTAAATACCAGCGAGGCTCACTTAATTAGATTTATTGACCATCAGCCAATATACTCACTTTGACTTCGCATAACATTAGCATGAACAAAATGACTAATATTTGGGAATGTCAGATTAATTGTATTGATGTCCTTTGGGCCCCTTCAGAAATGTCACAGTGTGACCTGACCTAGAGTTGACAGCTCTGACCCTGAAGAAAATGTGGGGGGATAAAAACCGATGGCATCGATGCATCCGTCTCATCGACATGCGGGCAGCGCGGCTGCCGTAATCTGGGATTGTTGTTTCTGAGGTCAAGAGGTTTGCATGATACATATGTACTGAGCGCTATTTTTTTGTATTTGTTAAGAGATTAGTGCAAATGTGTCTGAGGTGCTAACAAGCCATATATACAAGAATCTAATATTGGTTTATCAATACGTATTGCTTCTGAATATTTTAAATGGTTTCAATGCTCATTTTCTACAGTATTGATACACCGGTACCAGCTTCACTTTCTCGTTCTCTCTTGTTAATGATTATACAGTCATTCTGCTGTTCTCTGCTCCTAACCAAAAAAAGAAAAGTCGACTTTGTCATGTTATAGCCATGATATGTTTATTTTTTTATAAAAACTTAAACTCTTATGCCCTTAAGGTCAGTTTTTCCCCATTTTATCCAAAATGGTAGTGAATATTGACAGTATCATTACACTATAAGAAGCATACTTAAAGGTGCTATATTCAGCATATTAATATAGTAGCAAACCATTATTTGCTACGTAAAGATATAGTGGAGTAATGAGATGGTTCTCTGTTGAATGTTGTGGTAGACAGTCTGGCTGCATGTGCATGTCAGTGAATATGAGTCCTGTGTGTGTCTCGCTGGCTAGCTAATCGCGGCGGCCGTGCACTGTGCTCATTCAGTGGTTCCTTTTTTTTGGAAGCATAACGCCCACCCCACAGTCCCTCATACGGTAAACACCATTAGCTCTGTCACAACTAACCATTGTCAGGGCTGTTTGTGATGTTAGCACCGGTAGCTAGCTGTCATTACCTCTTATGTTGAGAGCCATGTGCAGACAATCCCGGCCCAGACTCTCAATCATAGATGTGGTCCAAATGTTGTATACAACTCTTCAGAGTTTTAAGACAAATCCACCCTAAGATGCCCTTTACAGACAGAGCACCCTGTGAAGTGAATCCAGGTTGTTGTACATGATGTCCCTCAGGACTGGGTTGAACCGATTAAATGAATACATTATTATGATTGTGCAGAAATTGTGGAAATTCTTAAAAACTGCAAGCTAGTTTCAAATTAGTGATCTGCTAAACTGATTGAAACTTGTCTTAACAATGAAGAGAGTAATCTCTAAATCGGTTATAAGTAAACATTTAGAGCAGGTACTTCCTGTGAAAACACTTGAAGCATAACTTCCCCAGATTGTTTTTGGTCATTTAACATTATTGACATAAATAAATAATCTTACCAAGTATTATTTATCAGAATTTTGTCATGCATCAGGTTAGATATCTAAACTAAACAGGCCATACAGAAGCAAGCTAAACGTTGTTTTCTCAGTCAGATCATTTATCTCTGAAGTTCTACTTGGCCATTATTATACATGCATTTATAGTGACAGCTGATCCCAGTATAGTTTGAGTGGTGCAACCTGTTTTAATTTAGTGGTAAGCAATCAGGCAAAGTTTGAACCTATGAAGAGCTTGCCCCACCAGGCAGCAACAACAATGTGTCTGTGTTTTAGCAGCACGCTCTGCATTAAGTGACACAGGGTTCAGGATAGGTGGGCACTATTCAATAAATCACTGATCAGGTGCGTGCGCAGGTGATCCATGAACCAGACTGTATTTACCCACAGCACCCAGAGTAATGAGGATTTTTTATTGCAACAACCAAACTTATAATGAATCTCTTTCATGAGGGCATTGCTCTCGCGGCTCATTTTGCTGAAGTCAAATGAATCTGTTTACATTTAAAAATAATAATCACTAAGATAAAACAGGGCTCTTTTTTCAGGGCAGCTGCAGCCACAGTGCAAAGGAAACAATTGTACCATCTTTTAAGAAACAAAACTGTCACATAAACACAATAACAACAGTGCTGACTCAGTTATGGGATACGAACTTCTGCACTTCTCCGTGTACATACTGTATGTACAAGTTGCCTTAGAGAAGTGTCTCTGTGCAACCTTTCAATTCTGTATCTTATCATACAGACGGAGTTTCTGCAGAGATTTTTCAGCCTAACACCATTTCTGAACCACTGCGGAGTTTCTGCTTCACCTCAGCGAGATATCATCAGGAAAATATCAGCATTTGCTCTCTTTTCAGCCAAAAACAGGTTCAGCACAGCAGGCTGAGTTTTAAGTTAAAATCAACTTACTTTTGCAACAATACTAGCTTTTGCTTCAGTCTTGAAGTCTAATTCCATTTATAACCCATCATATACCAGTTAGCAGGAACAGGTTTGGCATACAGAATTTGCCACTTTAGCATAATTGAAAATAAAAAATGACCTCCCAAATCATTTTTTAGATATCTTCAAATAAGAGATTACGTGCAAAGCATTTAACAGTCTTTGAGACTGAAAGTAGATCAATTGAAGTTAACACCTGTAACACTCATATCCTAATTCTCAGACTGAATGCACCTATTTCACATTACATACAGGAGAAAGGTCCTGACACAAACACAAACCATTAATCAAATACTACACAAAGTCCACTTATCTAAAGTAAAAGTACACTAAATGCACCTGGATGTTTTTCCCACATGTGATAAATACCACTTCTGTTAAGCAACAATCAGCCATATTTTAATGTGTTCAGAATTGTAACCTTTTTGGTTCAGCACTTTTGACATTATTTCTAAGTCACTGCCTTAAATGCAGAACCAGATCATTTACTTATTATCCACGGCTCATCTGATTCAGTGGTGAACCTCACTTTAGCTCTGGCCCCGTTTCCAGAAGAAAATGTTGGCAGTGTTTGTTTCTGCAAACTAAGGATGATTTACATTAGTATGTTTCAAACATCTCCTATCGAAGTTTCTAAAGTGACATAGTTATGATTACACGTATATGAAGTTTGTCTGTAATTGTGAGGAAGAGTGGATGGTAGATATGGCTGCCAAGCCGCAGAACACTGTTTGTGACCAACAAATAAAACCAGCTGGTTTTTAGCCAGCGACTGCAGCATTTCCAGGTGTGATTATACCACAAAAATTCTGTAATTTAAGCCAAACCCAGCCACATGATAACCACAGTGTTGTTGAAACGTTAAGTTTCAACACATCTGCTACATAATAATGTACATACAGTATGTGACATGTTCTTGGTTTGTAGAAATGTACAACATTTATTCCTGTGATTTGGTTGTTAGCTCAGAATCTCCTTTCTGATTCCCTCCTCATAGTGATACTCACATATTAGACAAAAACTACATTTCCAACCACTGAAGGTTTGCCTGGTTGACTTAACTTATACCCTCTATGTGGAGGAGATTCAGCATTATTTGGTTTCAAAGAATTTGGAAGAAACCATGGCTGGAAAGTATAACTGAATTACCTTTATTTCTAAGGCTGTCTGACAGCACAGTAATGTGAAAATATTGCAAAAATAGCCGCCACTTCAGCTGTTTTCTTTTTTTTTTTTTTTTTTTCCACAGCAACGCGAAACGAGCCGAGCGTCTGTGGTGCTAGTCCTGTCTGTTTCTTTAAAAAACAGGGAGCGCCCTGACTGCTACTGCATGTAATACACCGATTATAGTTAAGTATCTCATATAGCCCCACTTAAAACACCCAAACTATCCCTTCAACACAGTACACCTACATTTACTTATTTCTGCATTTATAGTGTGTGCAGGGACTCACTGAGTATCCCCTTACACATATAAATGCAGCAGAGAGAATTAGGTTAATTTATGCTAATACCACTTCTACTGCAACCCCCAATACTCCTGCAACCACTTCTACTCCCACTATTGTTACAGTATTCCTACAGCCGATTACAGCAGCCAATACAGTATATTATTACAGTGAAAAACAAACATAAAATACAGTTGAAAACAAGTATATTAATCTGTAGGTGGACAGCCTGTATTTAATTAAGTGACTTAATTCATTAGCGGTTGTCCCTGAATTACCAAGGACCCTGACATCATGTGTGGTGGACTCTTCGGTGCACATATCACATCTTCACAGCAGGCAGAAAATGTCCTACATGTTCTCTGCAATATTCCAACTGGGAAAACACCAGCATGGAGAGGAGGGAGGGAGGGAGAGAGATGTGTGAATGTTAGATAGTAAGACAAAGACACATGACGGGGTTTAATAGAAGAAAGGGAGTGCGTGTAGATAAAAGTATAGGGAGCTATGATGAGATGATGGTGGGAGAAAGAGGTCCGGGATGACATGGCGATAAGAGGAGAGGAAGGAGACACATGCAGGGGGAGGAGGAGGAAGGGATGAAGGTCACAAGGAGAGTTGTGTAATAAGAGAGTGAGGGAGCACTGGAGGGAGCGAGGGATGCATTAAGAGCAAGAGAAACTGGAAAAAAAAACTGGAAGGAACAAGAGACAGGAGACAGTAAAGGGAAAAATGTGAAAGATATAAACAAAGACAAAGAGGGGATGATTGAAGAGAAAGGAAGACATAAGTAGAGTGAATGAGAGGGAGACGGACGAGGAGAGACGGTGTGTTGGTGTGTGTTGCAGTGGAAAGAGAGAGCGCGAAGGGGGGAAGCCCGGCAGATCTTGTCTAGAGGGGAAATTGCATTGCTAAGGATTTATTGCTTCAAGTGTAATTGGGTTCAACCAGCGCCAGGAGAGAAAATCCATTGAAGTCTCCTCTCCGGTGCAGTGGAGAGCAGGTTGTTGATCCGCTGTGACTCCCACATATACTGCCGCTGCTTCTGCAGAGCGAGGTATTACCGCACAGATGAAGATGCCCAAGCGTCTCCCCTGAAATGAACACACCTAAATAGCATAATAGTAGGGGGGGGGGGGGGGGCTAATAACAACGCGCTGTAATTTCAGATACTTAGCGGCTCACTTTGCCATCCTACTCGATTGACTCTGAGCTGCTTTGTCTCTGATGAGTGTTTGATTGAACTCAAGTGCATTCTGGTTATTATGGGCTGTAATATTAGCTGCATTGTTAAAGCATATTGGTTCAGAAGTCTTACTCAGTTTCCTCGGGGTAAACTAATTCAGGTCACTGGTGGAAGAAAGACAAGCTGCCATTGCTGCGCTGGTGCGTCTTTGTAACCTGAATCTGAGACTGTAATGCATGTTAAGGATTTCACTTTTTTAAGGGCTTTGGCAAGAAATCTGTCCAGTAGATCCCAATGTAATCTCACAGAGATACAAGAAATGACCCCAGCTGGCATCAGACAATATGATGTCAGACAGTCATTACATTTTGGTTGGAAACAATATTACAGTATTTTAAACTAATGAAAACATAGTCAGAAATATTATATACCACATTTGCCAATTGATGGTGCTAAATCCTACACACAGGACCTTTAAAGCTTTGAGGATAGAAACACGAGGATTTTCAAATTTGGTTTAAAAACTGGGGCTGTTGGTGGCAGATTAGACAAGCGGAAGTGATGCATTTCACATCTGGGGACCCGACTCCCTTCACTATGTCCTGCAGATCCGGGGTCCCCAGACGTGAGGTTGCAGCTGCCAGATTCATCTGTTCTGCAAAATATCCACAGTGCGTGCTATTCCACAGCTCTCTAAGAATAGCCTTCTCTACATTGTATGCAGATGCATAACATGACATTCTACGCTGTTGTATTGGAAAAAAGACTGCACACTGTAGCAGAACATTTACCGTAAAAATACAGAAATCGATCATGCTCTATTTCAGTACGGGCAAAGCGAGAGATGCACATCTCTCATTTGAATGACAAGAGAAGCGTGACACAGTCAGTCCATGAAGGGTTTCCTGGTGCAGCACAGGAGGGGTTTTATATACGTGTGTGTGTGTGTGTGTGTGTGTGTGTGTGCGTGTGCGTGTGCGCCCACCCCACCCGCCACTGCAGTGCGATTCCCCTCTCTCCCTGACATGCAGCAGCATTCACAAACCCACACTGCAGAACAGAGCAGGCCTGGCTCTGCATACCAATCAGAGAGGAAGAGAGACAGACAGTTATTGAAAGAGAGAGAGGAAGACACACAGAGAGAGAGAGAGAGATGCTGGCTGTAACACAAAGAGACAAAGAGCAAGAGATGAAAGAAAAGAAGCACCTCTCGCCCTCTTGGTCTCTCCTCGTTTTCACCTCTGCAGTCAGCTTGTCATCGCGCCTGGCCGAGCAGGTTACAGCTCTGAAGTTCACACAAAGGGATTCTCCTTCCCAGGCTTTCCCTGCTGAGAGAGGAGGAGGGAGTGGAGGAGTGGGGGAAGGTGCAGGCAGGTAGCTTCAGACACCTGGCACGCAGGAGGTGCGGCAGAGCTCGACGTCGTCTTGATAATAATGGTATTGACCGCTTCTAAAAATGGAAGATGCATTGATTGAAGCTCAGGAGTGTCTGATATAAAGGGCTGGGGCTCAGGACACAAAGCTTATTCAGAGCAGAGACCAAATAATATCTTGCTTAATTCAGTTCACTTGAGAACAGTGTAAACCCCAGGTGGTATCAAACACCTGACAAATGCAGGTTTCTTTTAGAGGAGCTTCAGTGAAAACTCGAACCAACAGGAGGTTTTACTGGCAGAAGGATATGGATGTTGACATTTGATAGCCGGCAGTTATTCATGCTTGGAAAGCCTCGAACAATAATCAGTCATGGGTAAAGTGCAGTCTGGACTGCAGCAGATATTTCTTCATCTGTTTCTGGGATGAAAACCAGAGAAGGTGGATACAAATCCATCATGCTTGACTGAAGGACTGTTTTGACCGGCGCTGTCAAAATCGTTAACCTGACCAGTCCAGGTCCCACAGGGTTAGAGAAAATGTTTTCAAGGAATTTGCAACTTGAGAGGTCATGTAAGTCTTGTTTACATGCCTCACTTAGCTCATGGTCTAAACAAGCCCATTATAAAATTGAATGCCACAGTATCGTCCCTCCACTGTGTCTGTTACTTTCTTATAATGTCACCCTTCGGAGTGCATTATGGCATTTATACCATAACCACTTACAAAAAGAAAAAAAAAGAGTTGTCATCCAAGTTTATCTGTCAGTTTCACCTTTTGAAACATTGGAAGAAGGCAACAGTTATAAATGGTTAACTATGAACAAGTTCTAAACGGAGGAAAATGTAGAGACAGTACTGAATACTTTAGCACTACTTGTTCAGATATGTAGAGGAAATCGATTTTGATTCTCACTGCAATAAATTGATACTATTTCCTGATTCACAGCCAACTTCAGACACATCACTATTCATGCTTTGGAGCTGCGCAGCCCAGCAAAGCTAGTCAGATTTAACCTTGAGAACAAGCACAGAGACATTTCCGCGTGGAGACGTATCCCAGTGAAAATTTATATCAGGGGCGGACGTATCTCATAAAAAGGCATGAAAAGGAGCGTGTTGCGCTGTGTCCAAATGCTCAGACACGTTTCAAAGAAGAGAGGAAACAGAGTGCTTCTGTTGGGGTTTGGTGTCGAGAGGCACCAGCTGAAGGTGCTCTTTAGTTGGTGGGTTTCAGCTAATAAAATAGAGGGCGTTTTGCTTGAAGGCATTCTTAAATTAAGAAGCTTTTATTTCAAAAGAAGGTCAAACTCATGCAAAATAATATTTTGGTTTTTAGTTTTGGGAATGCTTTGCCCTTCATCAGACCAAACTGTGTGAAAACTTGAGACAAACAGCTCTCTCTCATAATTATGTACTATTTACCCCGGCATGAAAAATGTTCAGATGTTATACATCACATGGCACAAGAAACTAAAACGAAATAAAGATTGATCCTTGACTGATAAACCTGCCTTCAAATCAGAAGAAAGGTTCGCTCTCTTCGGGATAAAGATGAGATTGAAAGCCTTTTTTAAGATGGCTGAATTTGGACATCACACTTCGGTGGGAAAAGTGAGTGCAGTTCAGCAGCAGAATGACTCTTCTTTTAAGTCGGACTTGAAAAGATTTGATTGTGACTGTTGGTTGCCATATGGACAGCCCACAGTACAAAAATGATCATCCGAGCAAAGGAAACAAAGTTGAAAATGCCACAAGAACGACTAAAAGTCCAACATTTCTATAAATGAGTTCAGCTCATGGATTTACAACTTTGCAATGCTCTCATACACTAAAAACACTATTTAAGTAATGGCTGTCACATTAGAAACTTTATGTTAAAATCTGGCAAGACTGACTAATCTATCTCCTGTTATCGTACCATCATATCATCCAGCCCTATACTTTTAGCACAAATAACATCTGAGGAGGGATCTTCTCCTACTTACCAGTTTAATTTAAAGCTGGGGCTTTGAGTCTGGGTACATATATACTGAGGTTCTTACTGAGGGTAAGGGAATGGGACAGCCTATCTGAACACATAGCCGTCACTGACAGACATGTCACAACAGACTTGTTTCCTGCAGTGCTGCTGCAGTGTCTCTCACTCTCAGGAGGACTTCTTTGGACCCTTTCTATTGGTTGCATGCAGAGTGGGGGCACATCTGCTCTGGTTTCCACTGTATGTGCTGGAAAACAAAACAGGGGTGTAACTAAAGCATTATCTCCTTCCTTGCCTGCCCCCCTTCCCTTGGAGATGGAAACTGGGTGTGGCGCATCACAAACCGACTATGCGTGTTGTATCATCCTTTGCCAATCACGCGCCTGCCCTTGGAACAAGACGATAAATCTGTGGGGATCCTCTCTGATAGTAGATAACGCTGTCACGTTAGACGGCGAAGGAGAAAATGAGGTGAGATAAAAACGCTGCGTTCCAATTCATTTGCCCTGTCGGCCGAAGCTGCACGCCAGATAATTCGGCGAGGCGCGGCTCAAATGGAGGGACGCATGATTTAAACTGCCTCGCCACTGAGATCATTCTGTCGTTTTAGCTGTAAAAATGGTCATTCTCACTTAGCATCAGAGGGGTGAATCACTGTCACCGCAAAGGCTCGGGGGGAAGTCACCGTCTGAGCGGATGAAATGTGTGCTGTTACTGCTTTTGCTGGTGCTATTATAGCGTATTAAACTGCCCGAGAGTCAGGAGAAAAAAGGTTAATTTGTCCTATTGATTGACTCGCCAAGAACAGTAATTCTAATCATTACTTTAGGCTTTGTGAGCTCCATCATCAGTTATCTTCTGCAATTATACAATTCACTGTGTGCGGTGAATTTTGTATTTTGCTCTTTAATTTGAAATTAGGCCTCAAAAACACTGGTGTGCACCAAAGGAGGGTCAGAACGGGCCTCCAGATGAAAATAACTGATGGCCGCTCATTAGCTAATGGTATCTTGGGAAACTAGACAGATTAAGACATCCATTGGTTTGTATACTAATACTAGTAATAAAAAGACAAAAATAAGGATAAAAAAAGAATGCACAGAATACGTAACATATGATGGGAAACAAAACCCACTGAGATAATATTAATAAAAATAGAAATAAAAAAAAGTGTTTAAGGTGCAGCAGTGCAAGTGCAAGAATTGTATATCAAAGTATATCAGTATGTGATTCCTGAACTCTCCATATAGTTCTCAGCAAGCCTATATGCATCTGCAGCACAACTGAACTTCTGATATTCACTTATAGGTTTTATTGGATACCCCAAATTTTTCAATGGCCACATCTTACCCACCTATAAAAAATGTCAAGGTATGCCACTGCTCGATAAAGGCAAAAAAAACCCACAGCAAATACAGTAGCTCGGTGTAAAAGAGGACGTTCTGTACATTCAAGATGCTGGAAGACGTCGATTCACAAGCATCGAAATTACTCAAAAACAGACAAATTAAAAGATGCGCTTAATTATGTATTTGACTTGATGCAAATGTGCCAAAGCTTTTCCATGTCCCATCAGCGAACAAAATCAAACCGCTGAGTGCACGTCAGTCCCCGTCAAGCAAAAGTCAAGGCAATCAGCGACGTGTGTCTCTAAGCAGTCTGTGTGCATGAGTGCATGTGGGGGTGTGCAAAAAGAAAAGAACAACAGAGAGAACAGAGACTGGGAATTGCAATTATCTGTTTTTATATAATATGGTAACAGCTGCTACTGTTTAGGAGCAGGGGAATGCCGTTTGTTTTAAGCAGAAATAATGATGATGCCCCAAGGTCTTTGACTTCCATCTTGAGCGTTACGTAAGTCCAGCCCTGACTGGGATTGGGAGCCGTTTGATTCAGAGAGCCCTGGATTACATAATTCCAGTGCAGAATGGAGACTTTCATGTATATTTCAGAAAATATCCATTATTTACTAGAGGAAGTTCTGTCTCATGCTGCTTTTTTTTGGAGTTAATGAGAAGTACATCTTCTTGAAGAAAGTGAGTGGAATTTCCCCATGGCATTCCAGGAACGATACTCAGATCGTTATTTGTCTTCAAAGACTCTTGCGTGTGAAGACAAATAACAGCTGTTGTCAGAGCTTCTGTCAGAAGATGATACGTTCTCCGTCTGCAAAAAGCTAATCAACAGTGCGCACATGCTTTGGTGGAAAAAAACTCACAAAACGGCCAGGTCACGGCTACAAAGCAGCAGCATACCCATACAAGAGAAATCCATTTATGCAACTGCTTCCTCTTTTTTTTGTCGTTTCACGCTTGAGTTCAAACACACGGAGTGAGCGGCCGGGCTCCCGAGGGGCCGACACCGCTGAATTAAATTCAGAGCCATGAAAGAGTGAAGGGGACAAGAGACTGCAAAACGCCTGTGAGGGTGGAAGTTGCTTACCACTTACGAGCCTAAAGTCAGAGATTACAGCCAGGAAAAGCATCTGTGAACTGTAACAAACTGGTATGCACTTCACAATGTGCATTTAGTTAATATCCAAGAAATCTGTTCCATGATGCCCCACTGATATAAGTCAGAGAAACACACACATTTCCCCAGCACAAAGGGATTATTATGCAAGAAAAGCAAGACTAAAAACAAGTACGGTAGAAGAACCGTGATCTTTAAATTGAACCATCAACAGACTCATTTCCAGAACCATTTTAAAGATGCATTCATCAAATCTTTGTTTAAACAAATGACTCCCTCGTAGTGACTAACTCACACAGAGATTTATCATCCCACAGCTCTACGCAGTGTCTCAGCACCTTCCACTGCTTCCACTTCCTCAATTTTACTGGTTTGATGAGTCTCGTCATCACTCTCATCAACCTCGTTTCCAGTCAAAGCGAGCAGATGTTACACATTAAAGCCCACTGTGCTCTACCTGCCCAGCGCCAAATCGCAGACTGATACATTTAGCAACGAGCTGATGGACACAGTGGAGCATTTTAGCAGCTGAGAAGCCAGATTTTTTTTTCTCAGGAGCCGGTGAATATCGAAAAAACTTAAAGGGGACATCATGTCTATTGGATAGAAAAAGTTGCATTTTATTGCTTGAGAATTCAACTTTTCATGTATTAGAGGGACAATTTGAAGAAAATCACACATTGAATTTAAATTCATCTGGTTGCAAGCAACACAACTGGCAACTGTTTGTTGACACGTTAACCGTGAGTTTCAAGGCTGTATTTTATGTCGCACCTCATATGTGTGATGTCAAAGAAACAAATTAATGCTGCCTTAAACATGAAAAATGCCCTTTTTCCAAACCACGTTGTGTTATTGCAAAGTCCTAAAAGAAATCACAGTATGATAAAGGTTGTTTCAAATGGAGAACCCTGAGTGTTAGCTACTGTAACATAACGATCTAAATATTTATATTAAATAAATATTTGTACATTATTTTATAAGTTTTGTTTTTTTTAAATGTAAATGTTTTAAATGTACTGTCTTGTTTGTTTGTGGTTACTGCAGCTGGGAATTGCTTGGGAAAAAAGTAGCTTTCAAGGTTTTTCTTCTTTCACACATCCTGAGCATCCCATCACCCTCTCTCTCTCTTTCTCTTTCTCTCCATCCATCTCCATCTGCCTCCCCATTTCAGTTTTCTTACTTCGTTTACCTCATCACTGTTGCTTTTGGCGTCTCTTTTTAGTTCTCTCTCTCAACTGTCCGTCTCTCCATCCTCCTGTATACTTTGAAAGCACACATAGGAGACTATATATGGATTCACAGCATCATTACCAGCAGCAGCGGCCAGTAAACCGAGTGATGATAAAAGAGGAAAAGATGAGGGCACTATAGCTGTGCACAATGGAGCTGTTTGTGATGGACGATTTCAAGAAGAGGGTCATCAGCCTCATAAGGAACGTCAGCTCTGCTGGTTCAGGGAGGCAGCTTTGAGAGAGCATATATTACAAAAACTAAACTGAGGTCAGTTCCTGCTTTGTTTTAAAGTGCTGTCATTCTGCCCTCTGTACAGGTTTTTTTGAATGTTAGTACTTGATAAGACCTGCTAAAATTAGCATTAAACCCACATACGCATCAAGAAGGGCTTCTGTAATCTGACAACTTCATTGTAATCCTCAAAGCGGGGGGCTGCAATTGAGTGAGGAAGGAGGCTGCCGAGGTTCAGTATCCACTGACAGCAAGCTCTGAAAAGAAAGCTTTAAGGCAGGGAGGTAAATTAGTTTTAATGACACGTATAAAAGTATGACTGGGTATTTTATTGGACTGATGAATCTTTTGGAAGCACTCGCACTGCCAGAGGTTTTCACTGGCATCACTTTTCTTGTATACTGAGGTTTTCTACAGGCTACAAAATATAACTATAAAAAAAATATATATATATATATATATATATATATATATATATATATGTATATATAATATATATATGTATATATATATACATGTGTGTGTGTGTGTGTGTGTGTGTGTGTGTGTGTGTGTGTGTGTGTGTGTGCGTGCTCGCTTTGGATTTAGACTTTTTATATAAATATTGAAAGAAGTTGAAGTGGCAGTTGAAATGCAATTAGTGAAAAAAAGTTGGAAAGGTTGTTAACATGGAAAGACTAAAATAAGTTGAAGTTTTAGTTCAAGGGTTGAAGTTGTTGAGGTGTTAGGGAAGCGCTCTGTGAAGTTGAAATGTCACTTAAAGTGTTAGTGACAAATGAAATTGGAGGTGTCAGTTGAAGAGGAGTTCCTGAAAGAAATTAGTGACAGTTCAAGTGTTTAAAACATGCTGTCACGGAGTCAGAAGAACTTTTTTTTTTTTTTTTTACCAGAAAGTAGACACGTGTTACCTAAAAGCATTTGAACCCAATAAAATAAGTTGAGGTGTCAGTTTTGTAGTCAGTGTATCAGTGAATCGAAAGTAGACGAATCTTCAGTTAAAGGATAAGTGATGAAACATGCTGCTCTTATGCACTATTCGTACATATACCCACAAAAAGTGATGCACCAGAATTTGTATATAATCTACTCAATCAGAAGGCTGTGATCACATGGATAATACACTGACAGGCGTAAAGAAGGAAGTAGTCTACAGAGCAAAAGGCCTACCTGAGTCAGCAGGTTGAAGCGTGGGTCAAACAAACACAGACTTTGCCCCAGTGCAACCAACTCGTGTACGTAACGTCACTTTCCTAAACCTAAGCTAATTTTACATTGTGTGACACATGGAGGTAAAAAGAAAACTCGATACAGCACTGGAGGTGGGGCCTTCTTCATTCCTATGAAGGCTGCTCAGTGGTGCATGAAGCCAAAAATGTTAAAATGTCTCATATAAAATGACTTGGATGAGCGTTGCCTTCTCTTTGAGCCCATAGCGCAAGTACAAAAAACAGAGACTTCCGCCTCCCTGGCTGGTTACTTCCAGTTCAGTGTTACGTTAACTTGAATTGGGAAATATATTACTTAATTTTGCAGTTCTTCTACACTTTTCAAATGTTTGTTGGACCAAATGGATCAAATCCTGATAGTGAAACAATTCATTTTGCAGGGCTTATGGTGCTACTACAAAAATTGGCTTCAACGCCCAGGACACCTCTTGGGGGCCTGATGTATTGTGACAACAGCCAACCATGATTCTTTACCAACATCTAACTTATGTAGTTTTACCTGCCCAAACCTACATAACTTTCCCTTGAGAATGTGAAGTCATTTGTTGAGTACTAATTTGTTAGACAACGTATGAACTGTTGTGTTAGGGTAAACGCTGGCCTGTACCAGACCTTTAAATCTGCCCGCTCCACCAAGTTTGAGTTGACTACTTCTGGTCTGGGATTGTGACATGAAACAGTGGTTTCAATGAGCAATGAGCACAATCTGCATCGTATAGTCGTTGTCAAGCTGTTGTTAAGTGGTGCACCAGAGCCAATGAGGAGTAAAATGATGTTAGATTCAGGCGGATAATTTGGTTGCTAGAGACTGGTAAGAGAAAATCAGAAATGCTTCCCCCATTGAAATTGATAAGAGTGGATGCAATGTCAGATTGAAAACGAGAAAAGACTGTAAAGACTTAACAATTCTGTCTTACATGTGGCAAAAGAAACGACACTATTGAGTAGTTTTATGTGAAATGTTTGGTCTGCGTTTTTTGGAGCTTTAATCCATACTGAGGGTCAGGATATCTTTGTCTCTGCTGCATCGATTTTGACCATTATTACTTAAAAAAAAATCTGTGTGTTGTGAGTATCCTAACTTTGCAGTATTAAATTATTACCCTTTTATATACTGACATTTCTACTGGCGACAGAGTGAATGCCAATCGTTTGACTGTCAAAAGGTCTAAATTTTGAATGTTTCTGACCATGAACACTGAATGTATTGCATTCAAAGTGAGGAAAATGCCACTGACATTTCTTTCTTTCTTTCTTTCCTTCTTTTTAGCTGCATATATCTCTGCTCTTTCTAACAAACAGATGTCAACTGCAAAACATCTAATATTGCTTATATGCAGAAAAAAGTCAGCAAGGAGATACATGATATTAGCAGTTGGGATTTTTCTGCCGGCAGAATGAAAACTAAAACTTGCAAAAGTGGGCATGCATTGTAATTCTATAGTGTATATTAAAGATTTATCTGTTCTTACAACTGCAGTGTATTCTTGCCCACATATATTTTTAATGGTCAGGCTCCATTAGCAAGTAGATAAATCAGATACAGACACTCTCATTATCTACAATCTGTTGTTCCCGTGGTACATGTGAGAGAACAATAGGAGTGGAGAAAACAGAGGGTCAACTCTTATTGCTATACACAAGGTCTGAATCATTAGTGTCGCCCCGATTGCATCTCTACAGCTTTCTGCTATTATATTATAGATAAATTCCCTAATCAGATAAAGTCAAGGACCTGGGTTTTTAGCATCATTATGGGTCCATAATTACGGCATAAATCAAAATGCACAGTGCTGCTGGACAGAGCGAGAATGATGAAGACGGGAGTGCCGCAGTGTGTTAGTCCCGACTCTCTGTGGCCCTGCCAGACTTCTGCACTGAGCCACCCAGACAGCAGCATCCCTTACAGGATCTGCCTCCTCCTCTCCACTCATCACTCTGTTTATGATGTCCTGTGTCTTTTTCCTTCTCTGTCATTTATCGCTCTTATTTGATTATGCCTTATATCCCTATTCTGCATCTCCATATTTGTGTCTCCTGTGTTTTTTCATCATCTTCTTCTCTCCCGTTATGTTTCTTTAACTCCTTCTTCTTTCCTCCCTGCTTCCATCTCTGCCTCTTCTCTCCCAAGGCATTGACAGGAGCATCTCCCCGTTGTTTACCATATCTACTGACCCCTCCCTCACTATCTTCCTCCCTAGCTCGCTGCCTCATAACATTCATAAGCAGCACTCGGTCGCTCTTGCTGGCACCCAGTGGTCCGTCGCACCTCCTCGATAGTCACGCTCTGATGCCTTGGCTGATTGCATAAGAACATGGTGTCAAACGGCTGGCTCAGTCATCCTCAGTGGAGGGAGGTGGGGCAGCACCAACACCACTGCCCACAACAAAACAGTGTGTTTGTGGAGGGGTTGAGCATCGCTGGGACGGTTTCAAGTGCTGATTCAACTGTTGATACGGGTGGTTTTATATAGTCACCTCTATTTATTATACAACACAAACATTTTTAAAATAGGTCATAAGTAACATAACTTAAGTTTTATCTTTAGATCCTAAAACTATTATAGATGCATTAGTTGAGTTTTGGCCACTTGGGGGCAGCAAAACAAGCTAAAAACACAAGATTTACGTCGTACTTGTGCCCATTTCCACTGCATGGTGGAACGCCTTACTCAACTCAATTCGCTCTTTTTTTGGTTTTCCATTGGCATAGGTTTAGATAGTGCTTAATACTTTTAGTTACCACCCAAGCAAGCTGAAGCAAAACTAGATCAGTCAGAGAAAACTGCCAATAAAATTGTAAACTTGCACAACATGGCGCATACTGCACAAACCATCCATTTTTAAATTGCCAAACTGCCGTCAGCAGCATTTTTTATTCTATCAACCCAAATTTTTAAAAAAATGGCAGCCCGGTAAACTATCCTATACATTACAGTACGTAAACATATGCTGTATAACCGACAAGGTACAGATGTTCCTCTGGTTTGGTTGTCGATGAAAGGATTCAGCAAGTGTTGTGTTGAAGATGATGTCATTGCAGTTTCATGAGTTGTCGCCATAGTGATTATCTCAGAATCCCGCCCACACTGAGAGGGTAAAATGTGCAGTGAAAACAAAATAGAGAAAATGAGCTGACATGGTTTTTTTTTTTAAAACTGATACACTTGAGCTGGCACTAATTTCTTTCAGGAGTTCCTCTTCAACTGACAACTTCAGCTTAATTTATCATTCACACTTCAACTGACATTTCGGCATCACACAGCACTTATACTTTAATTGACACTTCAACTTGCCTCCATTTAAACTAAAACTTCAACAACCATTCCAGCTTCGTTCAGTAATTGCATTTTAACTGCCACTTCAACTTATTTTAGCACTTCAATCTGAGT